>NC_058405.1:47675923-47938915 GCF_002201575.2 Neomonachus schauinslandi | reverse complement strand
AAAAAAAAAAAAAAAAAAAAAAAAAAAAAAAAAAAAAAAAAAAAAACTAGAACTTTAAAAACACCACTGTCTCTTCAGTTGATGACAGATTTCAGTGTTTTTAATAAGTATCTTTTTTGCTCAGTCTAATCAGGACAGTCCTTTTCCAGCTGATGTACTAGGAATACAGCTATAACTTTCTTTCCCCCAAATGAGATTATAAGGCCCCCTGTAATGGGTAAAAGAGAGCTAATCTTGCTATTTCTGTTGTTTGATTGTTTCAGCCCATTTTTAAGGTCCTGAAAGGAGCTAAAAACCAAGTTTTATTTGATAGGTTAATTTGTAATTACAGGTACAGGAAGGAGATAACTTAGAATTTGATCACCACCACAAAGAGCAACAGGGTGTCTCTACAATGGAGTTACAGAAAGAAGAGAGCCACATTTTAGTACAAAGGTAGAGCAACCCCTTTGAGCAACTGCACAAGACAGAATGAATCTAGGAATTAGAATGGCATAGTGCTAAATATTAAAACTTGCAGTTATATTCACAAAGGATTATTTTATCATTGTGAGTTGAAAACAAGAGTTGTTCTAACATGAGCAGCTAGTTATAAAAAAAATCTCTTAGGTGATAGTATAATATATTGAAGTTGATTCTCTTAACACAGAAAATGGTGAAAAAAGGATGTGATAATACAGAAACCACGTATCTGTAATGGAGGAACTAGATTAGAGTTAAATTTTCCAGATGTCTGAATATTTTGTATTTTAAAGCTAAGTTAGTTTTTAAAAACATTTCAAGGGGAAAAAAAAAAAAACTTTTCAGAAAATGAGGCTAAAATGGATGATTTTCCTTTTCTATACATAATATTTAATAATCATGAAATTTGTTTCATATCACATATAATAGTGTATTTTATGTAGTTATATGCTGAAGGCAGAATATTTTAGTATGCTATGTGTTTTTTTCCAAAAGAGGAATAAACAACACATTTATGTTCCTTAATGAGTATTTTTGTTTTGTGTTAAGACAGCTCTGATGGATTGCTTGTATTTGTTCAATTTCCATCTGGGCAATGAAGTCCACCATCTTCATTTCTCCATCAATTTGAATAATTTCATTCCAGTTAAAAGTAAATTAATGTTAAAACAAAAAAAAATCCAGCATAATATTTTATTTCAGAGCATTCTGCATGATTTAACAATACATAAAACATGTTTAAAAGAATAAATTTTTTTCTGCCTAACTAGCTATTTTGAATCACTACAAGAAGTCAACTCCACTGACAGCCAGGAAAGATAAACATTGAAATTTAAGAGATTTCCTTGTTATCTGCTTGTCTGTTATTGCCTGTATTAAGGTATTTAATTACAGAAAAATCAGGTCATTTTACCAAAAGCCAGTACACTAAACTCAAGTATCGTATGTTCAGTCATGATTATATCTAAGATTCCCTTCTGTGATGACTACATTCAGGCATTAATCTTCCATAAATATGTTTTCTTTTCTTTTTTTTTTGTTTGTTTTACTTTTTAAAAAGCTTAAATTCACTAGAAATTGCAAATGAAAAATGGAGGTTTCCATGTACCCTTCCCCCAGTGATTATATTTTATGTAACTAGAATCTCATATTATAACCAGGAAATTGACATTGGTAAACATGTGTGTATAGTTCTATGCAGTTTTTTCCAGGTATAGTTTCAACTAAGCACTACTACAAGCAAGATGCATAACTATTCCATCACCGCAAAGATCTCTCACTACCATTTATATACTTCCCCTCCAATATCCTAACCCCTGTTAACCACTAATTTATTCCCCATCTCTGTAATTGTGTCATTTTGAGAATGTCATATAAATGGAATAATATAGTATATGACATTTCTGGATTGGTTTTTGCAGTGAACATAATACCTTTGAGATGTATCCAAGTTGCTCCAAATAATAACAGCTTACACTTATTTTTTTGCTGAGTATCCCATTGAATGGCTATACCACCACAGATTGGATAAACATTTACCTATTGAAGGACATTGGTTGTTTCCTGTGTTTGGCTATTGAATATGAATAAGGCTGCTAGTGTACAGGATTTTGTGTGGTTATATAGGTTTCATTTCTCTAAGATAAATGCCAAGGAGTATGACTGTTGAATTTTATGAAAATGTACATTTTCCAGACTGCCAAACTGCTTTTTCCAGAGTGCTGTTACCAATGTACAAACCCACTAGCAATGTACGAAAGATCCAGTTTCTCTGCATTCCTGCCAGCATTTGAAATTGGCACTTGTTTTGGCATTCTGATAGGTGTGTGGGGTTAACTCATGGTGGCCTTTGTATGCATTTCTCTAATGGCTACTGATATTCAACATTTTTTCTTGTGTGTTTCCACATACCTTTTTAGGTGAATTCGTACAATGTTTCTCCTCTTACCAGTTTATTAATAGGATTTTTTTCATTGTTGACTTTTGAGAATTCTTTACATTTTTAGATATTAGTCCTTGAATCCATGGAATAGATCCCAGTGGTCATGGCATGAAATTCTTTTCATATATTTCTAAAATCTATTTGCTAATAGTTTAAGATTTTTTATGTCTATATTCTCGAGGGCTATTGGCCTTTAGGTATTTAGTTGTTATTGTTGTTGTTGTGTTTTTGTCTGGTTTTGGTAAGAAGGTAATAATACTAACTTCATAAAATCATTGTCAGAGATTAAAGTTTTTGAATAGAATAGTTTACAAAATGATCCAAAATTTCCAAATATCATTCTCTTCCTTTTTTATTTCTGTGACTTTATATACATTAAATGTTTTTTAAAGACTTTATATTTTTAGAGCAATTTGAAGTTCAGAGCATGAAACTAAGGGCAAGTACAGATATTCTTATATAGCTGTAGCCCCTACACATCTATGGACACAACCATTATGAACATTCCCCACCAGAATGATCTATATGTTACAACTGGTGGACCTACATTGACACATCATAATCAGCCAGAGTCTGTGATGTACATTATAGTGTATATAGTCTATAAGTTTGGACAAATGTTTAATGACATGTATCCAAGATTATAGTACTGTACAGAGTATTTTCACTGCTCTAAAATTTCCTCTGTGCTTTGCCTATTCATCCCTCCTCCACCAACTCCTGGAAACCACTAATCTTTTTACCCTTTCCATACTTTTGCCTATTCCAGAATGTCACATGTTGGGAATCATACAGTATGTAGTCTTTTTAGATTGCCTTCTTTCACTTACTAAAATGCATTTAAGATTCCTCCATCCTTGTGTTTTCATGGCTTGATAGCTTACCTCTTTTTTAGCAATGAAGAATATTCCATTGTCTGGATATACCATAGTTTATTTGTCCATTTACTTTCTGGAGGATATCTTGGTTGCTTCCAAGTTTTAATAATATGAATAAAGCTACCACAAACATCTGTGTACAGGATTTTGTGCAGATATAAGTTTTCAGTTCTTTGGGTAAATACCGAGGAGTGTGATTACTAGATCAGATGATAAGAGTATGTTTAGTTTTGTAAGAAACCGTCAGTCTTTCAAAGTGACTGTATCATTTTGCATTCCCAGCAACAATGAATGAGAGTTCCTGTTGCTACTCCTTATTCTCACCAGCGTTTGGTACTATCAGTGTTCTGGATTTTGGCCATTCTAATTAGTATGCAGTGGTATCTGACTGTTGTTTTAATTTACATTTCCCTGATGACATATGATGTGGAAAATCTTTTCATATACTTACATGCCATCTGTATGTCTTCTTTGGTGAGCTACCTGTTGAGGTCTTTGGCCCATTTTTGATTGGGTTATTTGTTTTCTTACTGTTGAGTTTTAAGAGTTATTTGTGTATATTGGATAGCAGCCCTTTATCAGATGTATCTTTTGCAAATATTTCATTCCAGACTGTGGCTTGTCTTCTCATTCTCCTGACATTGTCTTTAATAGAACAGAAGTTTTCAATTTTAATGAAGTTCAGCTTATCAATTATTCCTTTCTGGGCTATTTGTTTCGTGTTATGTCTAAAAAGCATCAGGAATACCTGAGGTCAAATAGGTTTTCTTCTAAGTTATCTTCTAAAAGTTTTATAGTTTTGTGTTTTAAGGGTAAGTATATGATCCATTTTGAGTTACATGAAGATTATAACCTCTGTTCCTAGATTCATTTTTTATGTGAATATCTATTTATATTAAATGTTTTTCATATTCAACTTCAATGTAACCATCCAAATAGGTCAAAAAATACTTAGTATAACAAGAATATATAACATCTATAACTGATACATAATACACATTTAAAAATTATTTGTATTAATATATTTAATTATGTAGCATAAATTTATATATAAGCAAAGTATCTGCCTTATATGTTACGCAGAATATATAACCATGGGAAAGAATAATTACACGCATTTATTAATACATACATTGCTGGAATTAAATACTTCAAGTTAAAACATACCTATTTTGCTGTTATAAATTACTGTCAATGAAGAAAACTCTAGTGCTATAAGATGAAGTGGACGTTTTGTGCTTATAGCCAGAAAACTAAAAAAAAAAAAAAGGCATATTTAACATTTGCACACAATGATATCTAAAATTAAATCACTCTACTTAGATAAGAATTTTGATTCTGAAATTAGTTCCACTCTCTTATGACATCAAATTTTTCCAATCATGAATTATTTCTATTATTATAAAGTTAGGCTCCAAAGTTCCTATCTTATTTTTTTTTTTAAGATTTATGTATACATTTGAGAGAGAGAGAAAGAGGCAGAGGAACAGAGGGAGAGAGAAAATCCTCAGGCAGATTCCCCACTGAGCACAGAGCCTAATGCAGAGGTAGATCCCAGGACCCCAAGATCATGACCTTAGCTGAAATCAAGACTCAGCCTCTTAACCCACTGAGCTTCCCAGGCACCCTGAAAGTTCCTATCTTAAAGTAAAACAAAATCCCTGAAAAAATCTCCCTTGATCCCACATTTCCTCTCTGTAATACCTTCTTACTCTATTCTTCAGAGAAAACTTAAAAGAGACAGTTGTCCATAGTTTTTGTCTTGATTCTTCCACCTTTAATTTTTTTTTAATCAAGTACCCTATTTGCATTTAGCTTCCACTATTTTACTGACTTGTATTTATCATATTATGAAAGGCATCTCTATTGCCCAGGCAAATATCTATTTCTATTTTCTTATCTATTTTATCTTGCATTTGCCAAATGGGTTTGACACATTTGCCCGTATGTACCTTTGTGAAACATTTTTTCTTAGCTTTTTTGATACTATACTTTCCTTGCCTTTCTCTTTATTTCATTCACTATTCATTGTTTAATATTATTTGATAGCTTTTTTGATAATATTCTAGTAGTTGGAGGTCCAAATATTTGTCCTTGGTCTCTTTTTCTTCTCCATAAGAATGAAGAAAAGTAAAAATCTTAGGGTTTCTTTGAGGAGTATAAAAAATTAACTCTAAAACTTATATGTAAGTGCCAACATTTGGCTAATGAATATAACAATAATAATAAAAAACTTATATGTAAATGCAAAAAGGCAAAAATACCCAAATGATCTGGAAGAAGTGGCACACATTGCATGTAGATGGCATTGAATCAGTAGTGACCCATTGTGCAGAGCGGCGATTTTAGTGGGTTTATGGCTTTGTGTTTGTTTTGTATTATTTTTGTAACCAGAAGGTAAAATTTGATCCTGGAAAGCAAGAAAGCAGTTGACTATATTATATGGGAAGCAAATGTTTAGACAGCAGCGTAGTTAAATATTCATGTAAAAACTGACCCCTGATAGGAGAGAGAATGCCGTGATATTTCTCAGATCATGTTTGCAATCAGTGATCATTTATGACTAACCCATATAAAAACAGACATTTGGGGTGCCTGGGTGGCTCAGTCAGTTAAGCATCTGCCTTTGGCTCTGTTCATGATCCCAGGGTCCTAGAATCTAGCCCCACATCAGCCTCCCTGCTAGGCAGAGAGCCCGCTTCTGCTTCTGCTTCTCCCTCTGCCTGCAGCTCCCCCTGCTTGTGCTCTCACTCTCTGTGTCAAATAAATAAATAAAATCTTAAAAAAAAAAATAAGGTCCTAGTATCAGTCAAATAATGATGAAAAAGGAAGTAATTACACTGTCTGTAATTAGCTACATTAACCCAGAAGAGAGTGGATTTCCAGTATAAGAGTATTCTACCAGAGGACAAGATGTGAGAGGATAAAACAACTGATGTTTCATTATAAATTTTCAATCCCTACCCTGTATTATTTAAAATGATTGCTTTTATTTTTTTGTTTGTTTGCTTTTGTTTAATTGTTTAATACAGTGGTTTAAGGTTGAAAATGTAAGTGTCTCACACCAGTGTGAAATAGGGAGAGATTGGTAAAAGGTTACAAACTTTCAGCTATAAGATGAATAAGATCTAAAGATCAAATGTAAAACAAAGTGATTATAGTTGATAGCACTGTATTGTATAATTGAAATTTGCTAAGAGTAGAAATTAAATTTTCTCACCAAAAAAAATAGACAAGTAAATATGTGAGGTGATGGATGTGTTATTTAGATGGCAGTCCTTTTCACAATGTATATGTGTATCAAATCAGTACCATGTACACTTTAAATATTTTATAACCTTGTCACTTATACCTCAATAAAGCTGAAAAAAACAAAAGAACAAACAACAAGATAATTGACAAACACCTAAATTTAAATTATAGCTAGCACCATATTTAATGGTTAAAAATTTGATTCATTTACTCTAAGATTAGGAACAAGACAAAGATTTTCTCTCTTACCGCTCCTGATCAATATTGTACTGGAAGTCTTAGCTAGTGCAGAAAGACAAGAAAATGAAATAGAAAGCATATAAACAGTAAGAAGAAATTAATTATGATTCTCTATGTAAGAAGTCCCTAGAATATAGCTAGGTCCCGGAATATAACCTTAATATACAGTGTCAATTGTTCCCCTATAGAGAGAAATGAACAACTGGAATTTGAAACTTTAAAAAATATATATATATGTGTCACTTAAAATAGCACCCCAAAATGAAATACATAGGTATACATCCAAGAAAATATATGTATATGTGGAAAACTAAACAATTTTGAGGAGAGAAATCAAAGAAAATCTAAATAAATGGAGAGATACTCCATGTAAATGCAAAAAAAGACTCAATACTATTCAGGTATCAGATATTCCCAATTTGATCTACAGAGTCAATGTATACCCATTAAAATCATAGCAAGTTTCTGGGTTTGTTGATTAACAATTATGACACGGCTACACATGTCCACTGTAACTGAGCAATTAAGTAAAAGGATGGTGGATGGTGGGGGATGGGTTTCTCATTGTTGGAGTGGAAATTGACAGATCAGATTAGAAAGGAAAGGAGGCTAGAAAGATCTGTAGATTACATGAATTACAATGGATTACATTTGGAGATGTTGGTAAGAACTCATGCTTAAGTTATTACAGATCCAGAGGACTACATACAGAAATATTTATACATATATGTACATTCAGAGGTTAGTGGTGTACACACTTTTTTTTTTTTTTTTTTTGGCTCTGTCAGCTAAAAGGGCCTAAAGAGACCCTATCTCCCAGTAGCAAAAGTACAGAAAGCACCCTGATACTGGTTTTGAATACCACTCTTCAGTAAAAGGAACCAGAGACCTTTGGAGAAATGATTCTAGGATTGCAGCAGACAAGATACAAGATGACCTTGAAACATCTTGTACAGCCAGAAAGTAGTTAGTATTTAAAAAAATAGATCACTGATACAGATATGTGAAAGAGGCATAAGAACCAACTGAAAGTGCTCCCAATTGTCAAAGCTGGAACAACTTGAACAACCAAATTAATAGCTTGCATTATAACCCCAGGTATTAAAAATAAAAGTATCTATGAATCCATATTGATATAAATAAATGATTGAATAATAAATGGTAAGAAGGGACAAATCTCCCATGCAGAAGAATTCTAAACAAATTTTGTATTGAACCGTAAAGGAGGGAGAGCATACCTTCTCACTTACTAAATGTGGGCTTGTGTATAAGACTTCCTTCCAGTGACTACAGTATGGAAAGGGAAGGAAAAGAGAAAGTTTACAGTGAAGAAATCTGACAAACATATTTCAGGCAGATGATCAAGGTCAATATCAATACTCATAAGTCATATTGATAGTATACACTCTTGGTATGACATAATGAAAGTGGTTACCTCTGTGATCTTTCTCCCTAAACCCATAACCCCAGTGTAATCATGAGAAAACATAGAAAAATGCCATTAGAGGAATATCATAAGCATGTCTAGTTCTTCATGTACAGGTTTGGCTTGCTTCCCAAATTCTCCCATGGCACTCTTTCTGGACTCTCTGACCCTTTACATAAATTAGCACCCCCCCAATCTCTGACATCTTCAGTCTCTCTTAATTATTCTTAGCTCTTCACTATAACACATCATCAACTGACATATAATACATATGTTTTTTTTATATACCATAGTTTGTCAATCCCCACAAAAATATGAGCTCTAACAGGAAAGGAACTTTAGTTGCTACATTCTCAAGACTTTAAATAGCACTTGACATGCAGTAGGAACTCATTAAATATTTGTTGGGTGAATGAATTACTTTCTTCATCTACGTTATGAACTTAAGAATTCTAAATTATTGGTTGTCAGTGAAGTTTAAATTATATCCTTGTTACATGATGGATGATCCACATGTTACATGGTGGATATTAGTTTCTTTCTTTCAGTCTCTGAATTGCTTTATGTTCATATTTTATGGATAATGTTTATCAAATATGTATCTATAACAGTATTTACTACTATTGCAAATTCATTAGCCCAGGAATTCAGGCAATGTTAAATTATGAAGTAGTTCTCTCTCCTCCTACATATTCTGAAATATATATTCAGCAATTGCCTATCTCTTTGGATTGGCTTCTCTCTGTTTCATCTCTGCAATGGCCATGGAGAAATTTTACTCTTTTATTAATTCAGTTTTAGCAGAATAAAACAAATAAGTCTCATAATTATTAAATATTTATTTATTTCTCCTTGTATTGTTTTGGTGGTGGTGGTGGTTTATTTTTAATCAAATATTTTCTATGGCCATTGAAGAATTTTTTTAACTTATTACATGTACTGTAGTATGACCTCAAATTATAGCAGTTATCAACTCTCAGATGAAGCAACTTATACATAAACTGAGACAACATGTCTGAATAGAGAAATCTGTTGTTTTAAACATCTATATAGCACCTACTCTTCCTTTTGTTGTGTATGGTGGGTCCAGTCCTTCCCTTCCATTTCTGTGTCCTTGGTTAATTTAACATTTGAAATGAAAAACTGTTCTTCATTTTAAAATCTCCACCACTGAGGGGCATCTGGGTAGCTCAGTCAGTTAAGCGACCGACTCTTGATTTTGGCTCAGGTCCTAATCTCAGGGTTGTGAGATGGAACTCTGTGTCAGGCTCCATGCTCAGCAGGGAGTCTGCTTGAGAGTCTCTCTCTCCCTCTGCCTCTACCCTCCCCCAAAGAAAAAATAAGTCTTTAAAAAAAATCATCACCATTGAAATTATAAAACCATAAAAACTTACCTTTGGTGTTAAAAAAGGCAATCTATTAAATTTTGATAAGAAAATAATATAAATTCCATTTATATTTACTTTCATATATTCCTTAATAATTTCTATCTTGAAGGTTAGCCTACGAACATGTAATTTTTAAAAAATAATATGTATGTTTCTGGTATCTGTCATAATAATTTAAAATATTATTTTATTATATATTTATATGTTACTGCTAAAAGTCCAAAATGATGTCTGAGTAATATTCCATTATGTATATATACCACAGCTTCATTCATCAGTTAAAAGTACAAGAGGAACACTTTTGAAGTTTGCTACTCAACGTGATCTATCTGAAATAGGGCCTGGCTTAGAGTACATATTCAATAAATGTTTGTTGAATTGAATTGGAATCCGATTACCTTACTTTGTCTTTTTCTGACTTACTGTACTGTAAAACACTGTGGTCATACCTCTAACAAAGTTATAGCTTCTTGTATTTATGAATCATTCTTTAACTGAATAGATAAATGTTGTATGAACCTTCATTATGTTAGGAATATGGTATGCTAAGTTGAATAAAACATGGTTCTTGCCTTTAAACAATTTATATTCTGTTGGAAAGAAAAGAAAATGATTTTGCTTGAGATTCTCTCCCTCTGCCCCTCCCCCTGCTCTCTCTCTCTCTCACAAATGATAAATCTTAAAAAAAGGCGGGGGGGGCAGGGGCACCTGGGTGGCTCCATCAGTTGAGTGTTGACTCCTGGTTTTGGCTTAGGTTATGATCTCAGGGTAGTGAGACTGAGCCCTGCATTGAGCTCAAGATTTGCTTGAGATTCTTTCCATCTTTCTCTCTCTCTCTCATAAATAAGTCTTAAAAAAAAAAGAAAGTAATTCTGCATAGCCCAAAAAAAACAAAAAAAACAAAAAAACACAACTACAAAATGGAAAGGCAACCTATGGAATGGGAGAAAATATTTGCAAACCATATACCCGAAATATGTGAAGAACTCCTACGCGCAATGACAAAATAACAAACTACCTGATTAAAACGGGGAGAGGAACTGACTAAACATTTTTCCAAAGAAGACATACAAATGGCCAACAAGCACATGAAAAGATGTTCAACATCACTAACCATCAGAAAAATGTACATCAAAATCACAGTGAGATATCACCTCAACCTGTTAGAATGACTGTCATTAAGAAGGCAAGGAATAACAAATATTGGTGAGGATGCGAAGAAAAGGGAACTTTTGTGCACTGCTAGGGGGAAAGTAAATTGGTCCAACCATTATGGGAAACAATCTGGAGGTTTCTCAAAATTTAAAAAATCAAACTGTCATATGATCCAGCATTCCCACTTCTGGGTATATATCCAAAAGAAATTAAAAAAGGATCTTGAAGTGGTATCTCTATCCCATGTTTATTCACAAGACCCAGGATATGGAAATAACCTAAGTGACCATTAACGGATAAATGGATAATGAAAGTGTAGTATATTTGCCCAATAACTTATTATTCAGCCATAAAAGAAATTAAATCCTGCCACTGGTGACAACATGGATAGACTTAAGGGCATTATGCTAAGTGAAATAAGTCAGACAGAGAAAGACAAATATAGCATGATATAACTTTATGTGAAATCAAAAACCAAACTCTTAAAAAAAAAACAAAAAAAACAAAAAAAACAAAAAAAAAAAAAAAAAAAAAAAAAAAAAAAAAAAAAAAAAAAAAAAACCAAACTCTTAGAAACAGAGAGTTGTATGGTGGTTATACAGGGGGTGGAGATAGTGAGAATGTGGTCAAAGGGTACATACAAGCTTTCAGTTAGAAGATGAAAAGTTCTGGGAATGTAATGTACCACATTACAATATGTTACATTATAATATACCACAATACAAGAAGCAATACTGTATTATATACCTGCAAGTTGCTAAGAATATCGATCTTAAGTGTTCTTAAACAAGAAAAAAAGAAATGGTAATTAGGTAACATGATGGAAGTGTTAGGTAATGGTATGGTGGTAATTATATTACAATACATAAGTATATTAGATCAACAAACTGCACATCTTAAACTTACACAATATTGTATATCTCAATAAAGCTTGAGCAGGGGGGAAGCGAAAAAAAAAAAAAAGAATGATTTGAAAACCTTGCAAAAGGACTATAGTCATAAGGAAACATGGGTAAGAGATTAAAACCCTTTATTAAACCGAAGTGTCCCCCCACCCCAACCCCTTGAATGGAGTGGCATTTTAATTTAAATTTTAAAAGAATCAGTAATAGATAATAGATAAACATACTGTAAAGAAGGGACCATTCCATTCAGGAGAACCAGCATGTGCAAAAAAGTGGAGATCTTTTGACAGGTTTAGACTAAGTCCATTTTAAAAATCTTGGCTGGAGTATATAGTAAAAATGACAATAGTCATAATAATGACAGTTATTTGTGGTGCTCCTAAATGCTTTGATTCCTAACTTTGTCCCACTCTAGTCAAATTGCTAATTCTATTTGTTTGCTTGGTTTTTTAGGGGAACTGATATCTACATTTATTATGGAATTTTTTTGGTAATTTTTTCTACTCTTAGGAATAAAGGCCATATTTGTCACCTTATCCCTGGATAGAGAGATTAATTGTGTTTAATATTGAAGGAAATTTTAAAATTCATGTTGTAACTTTTTTAGTGTTTAGTTTTATAAGCAGATATAGGGAATTGAATATATATAAATTACAATTCCTTTACTTGTGTGAAGGAAGGGAGGGAGGGAGGGGAGGAGGGAGGAAGAGAAGGGAAGCAGGCTAGTTTGGTCAGAATTTTTTAAAATACAATCAATTAATCAATTTAATCTGATGAGCAATTTTATTTGAATTGGCCAATTCTTGTTGGCAGACCCATGGCAAATTGGTAACATAGGTCCATTGTACTTTCACTCAATTATTGCAATTTTCACTTCTGAATTACATTTCTAGAGAGTATTCTGTTAAATAAAGCATGGCATGATTGTGTTTATCCATTCTTTTAACATTTCTTGAGCACTGGCAATGTACCAGACACATTTTTTTATAAGTTGCAGTGAACAAAACAGACTACGTTTTGAAGTATTTTAAATTTCAACATTTTTAAGACTCAAAGAGAAGCATCTCTCTAATGGGGAATCTGTGGATTCTGAGACAAGGAGGAAGGAACTTTGGGGACTGGTCTTTTTCCCTTTTCTCTTCCAATAATTTTGTGTAGGTTATTGGCAGCTCCCATTCTCTATTAGAAATAATTAATTGACCATCTAAATAAGTACCAAGCAAGCTAACTACAGATGATATCATGTCTCAGTTCTTATTTTCAAAAATTTTACACCTGTTTATTACCATAGTACCTATCTCTCTGAAGAAAAAAATAATTATATAGGTATAGATTCTGTCTATTAAAGAAAAATAAAATTAGTATAATTCATAAAAATGGTTGAAGTGGAAAATAATGCAATAAAACTAGTTCTAATGGCAACAATTTACTTACCTCAATAAATAAAATGCATCTCTGTTAATCATAGTGAGTGAAATGACCATAGCTCACTAAAATTTTAATTCTTATTTGAAAATTTGTGAAAAATGAAATGACTCTCCACTGTGCACTATGGCTATTTGTAAGATGTCTGTATTTCACACGCAAATCCCTTTGATTTCTTTTTGTCTATTATGCCTTCTGTAATATTTTTCTAGGCACTTAGAAATCTTGAATATCAGGTTAAATATTTAAAAGTTATAAAAATAACTGAGTTGAAAATACATTTAATGGGGCACCTGGCTGGCTCAGTCATTAAACGTCTGCCTTGGGCTCAGGTCATGATCCCAGGGTCCTGGGATTGAGCCCCACTTCTGGCTCTCTGCTCTGCGGGAAGCCTGTTTCTCCCTCTCCCATTCCCTCTGCTTGTGTTCCTTCTCTCTCTGTGTATCTCTCTGTCAAATAAATAAATAAATAAATAAAATCTTTAAAAAAATACATTTAAAACATTGTTTCTAAGATTAATATTGCTGAATCCTCAAATATATTATCAAGTTACTGTTTAGTGACTTTAGAAACAGTACTGGATTCTCCCTCACTTAGAATTTCAGGTTACAAGAGTTGTGAAAACAAACTTTTTTTTTCTAGATCTCAAAACAGTCAGAAGTTAAAAAAAAAAAAAGGCATGGGATATTAAATCCCCTGCTCCTTAGAATTTGATTGTATGATTTGCCCTCTAAATGACCATTATGACTATGATGCAATGAAAATATTAGGGAAATATTTGATTTTTTTTTTTTTTTTTTGCATTTGCGAACTTTTGTTCATTAGTTCAGTTTAATATATGGCTTTCTGATTGCTGTAGCTGGCTACTAAATTTAAAATGTTATTATTTAATTAGGCACTGGCAACCTCCTGGTAGACAAACACACCCTAATTCTCCTTAACACATGGTGGAAGTGTGTCGCTTCTTATAAGTTTTGTGTGATATGTGTTGTTAATTGTATATGAAAGTATTTTCTCTTTTCTGTCAGCGCTGTTAGCTTAATCCTCCCTATGGTTTTAGGTACCATCTCTCTAATTTAAAACTTTTTCATTCTGTTACCAGGTCAAATTTCTCCTAAGATTCCATGCCTCATTCCCAACTGGCTATTTGCACTTAAATGTTGCACTTATACTTCAAAGTCAGTGAGTCTAAAACTGATGGTTTCAAAGGCAGATTGAGTAGGAGGTTAAGAGTGTAGTCTCTGCAGACAGGAAGCTGTTTTTCAGTTCTACCATTTACTAAAATCAGGATAATGAGCACATTCTCCTCATAAGAGAATTTGAAGAGTAAATGACTTAATGTGCATAAAGTATTTAGAATGGTGTTCCTACAGAATAAGTACTGAATTATTTCAGGCAAAACGGTAATACACTATTGTGTTTAGAATTGAGGATCTTGTCTGGCAGTCTGGATTAATATCTGTTTATGACTATAGCTTTGTGACAATGGGTAAATTATTGGAACTTATTCTGACCCAGTTTCTTCATTGTTAAAATCAAAATAATAATAGTTCATACCCTATATTTTGTTAAGATCAAGACGGTATATATAAAGCACTTAGAATTTCTCATATATAATATGTCTTTAGAATCTCTGATTATTATCCCAATACCTAGTATGACTTTTCTTGATTTCCCTATTTTCTCTCAATGACCCAGATATTTACTTACCTTTATTTACCCACATTTGACATCAAATCTTTATCTTTATTCTATTTCCCACTCATTAAACCACATCAGTTGTCATTCCTCCTTCTCTTGTTTTTCTTAATTGCTTCATTTTATTCTCACTCTATCCAAGGCAATTTAGATTATTTTTACCTTTCTTTTTTTTTAAGATTTTATTTATTTATTTGAGAGAGAGAATGAGAGAGAGAGAGAGAGCATGAGAGGGGGGAGGGTCAGAGGGAGAAGCAGGCTCCCCGCTGAGCAGGGAGCCCGATGCGGGACTCGATCCCGGGACTCCAGGATCATGACCTGAGCCGAAGGCAGTCGCTTAACCAACTGAGCCACCCAGGTGCCCTATTTTTACCTTTCTAATAAAAATAGTTTCTTGATGTCTTCAATACCATGCCTCTGTAATCACATCTGCCTGTAACTCTCAGATTATCCTCTGAAGAGCATAGCACTTAGTTTGGTTCTTACCTGTTCATGACCTAAGAATGGTTCCCTAGTGCCCAAGTGACCCTCATCTAAAGTCATAATGTTGTAGCCAGAAATGGAAGGTTCTTTTTATGTAGCCCCATTGCCTACTCCTTCTTAAGAGGGGAGGCTTTCCTAAATAGTACCTCCCACTCTCTTTTGAGTGTTTTGTTTTTCTTTTTTTAAAAAAAGATTTTATTAATTTTTTTGAGAAAGAGAATGTACTGGGGGGGGTGGAGCAGGGGAGGAGGAGGGGCAGAGGGACAGCGGGGAGCAGACTCCCCACTGAGCAGGGAGCCTGGCTGGGCTGCACTAGATCCCAGGACGCTGGGATCACAACCTGAGCCAAACGCATAGGATTAATCTACTGAGCCACCTAGTGCCCCTAGAGGGTTTTGTTTTTCTTAAACAATGAATCATCGAACGCTACATCTAAATAAATAGATAGATAGATAGATAGATAGATAGATAGATAGATAGATAGATAGACAGATAATAGGAAATTAAAAAAGAGATTGCCTCATTGTTACGTACTGTTTAAGTCTCAATATCAGTTTCTTCCAGAAAACTTTTCATCATGCTCCCATGTAAAAGTTGTATTTCCCTCTCCTATATTTTGTTAAACTTTCTTTGTATTCATTCTACACGCAAAACTTACTGGCATGTGCTCTATTTTCCTTAAGTATTGCATGTCCCAGTATGTTTCTCACATTGTGGATGCCCAATAAATCATGATTAAGGGAATGAATGGATGAAATGAATAAATTCATTCAGATTTATTGCTTAAGAATTCCTAGCTTTTGGTTTATACTGAATTATCATTGTTTTCAGCTCATATTTTCTTTAGGTTAGCTGTACCTACAGGGAATGACATTAAAAATACATTCTAATTAAACTTTAAGAGTCAGTAGTAGATATATAGCTTTGCTAGCTTCCCTGATAAAGCCTACTGTTTTTATGCCAGGTTTTATCAGCTATGACAACCAAAAGTTAAGATACTATGACCACTAAACAGGACAACTTGCTGTGGTTCAACACACTGTAACTGTATTTTATCTTAGCAAAGTGGAAGTCATGGTATTCCAGTATTACAAAACGGGAACAAACTTATAAACTTGTTAAATGAAATTTACAAGAGGAAAGATTACTCATGCTGAAGGTACAGGTATATGTAGGCTGTAGAATATTTTTTTTTAAGATTTTTTCATTTATTTTTTTGACAGAGAGAGACATAGCGAGAGCAGGAACACAAGCAGGGGGAGTGGGAGAGGGAGAAGCAGGCTTCCCGCAGAGCAGGGAGCCCGATGTGGGACTCGATCCCAGGACCCTGGGATCATGACCTGAGCCGAAGGCAGACCTTAACGACTGAGCCACCCAGGCGCCCATAGGCTGGTAGAATATTTTTTTAATTGAAGTATAATTAACATGCAATGTTATATTCATTTTGGGTATACTATACATTGATTCAACAGTTCTATACATTACTCAGTGCTCACAGTAAGTATAGTCACCATCTGTCACCAAACATATAGTATTATTGACCAAATTCCCTATGCTGTACGTTTCATCTCTGTGACTTATTTATTTTATAACTCTAAGTTATAACTTAATCCTCCCTATTTCACCCATCCCCCCTGTAACATTTTTGAACCTGTTATGCGAAAGATTTACAAGTAGCCAATCATTTGCTATAGTCATTTTTTGTCTACCTGGTTTTAGAAACATGCCAATTTTATCATGATTGAAGCTTTTACAAAACTTATCCATTTCATCATTTTCAATTTTATTCCAGGTCCTTATTTAAATGAACCTTGCTTTTTGTCCTTGATACCCTAATCTGAATGATGATTTATTGTCATAATGCAACTCAATATACAGAATTGTTAAAATTTATAAAGAAAGAATTAAAATCATATCTGTAAATACATAGAAATGTGAGGTTGCCTTGCAACTGTTTCTGAATGACTGACAGCAGCATTGAACATGTTAGGGGGTCCCAGTTTGGTTTCCCAGTTTGGTTTCTTTCATCTCTGCATGTGTGTGTGTTTGTAGGGAAAGATGTGTTGCTTAGGTTCATTATTTTAACATTTATTTGGTATCCTTCTCAAGAAGCCCTAGTTAATATTAAAAAAGACATGTAAATTTATATTTTACATATACTACATCTGGAAAACAACTTTGGAGAAGATTGCCCCAAGAAGGAAAACTTACATAATGTGCCTTGGAGTTGGAATGGGTGCTGAGGGAGGCTTCACAAAGGAGGAAATTGAATATGAACTAGATGTACAAAAATGTCAATTGCTTCAGAGTAAGAACGATAATAATTTAGGAGGATAGAGTATATAGGCTCAGAAATCTTAAAATTGTTTATCGCCTTACATATTTCTAGTGTGTTTCTGAACTGGTGAGGGAAAGTTAAAAACCGTATTAAGATCATCAGACAGAGTACATTATCTGTTATTACTACATTTTCTAAAGAACTTGAAATAACAAGAAGACTTACAGAATATCCTTAAATATCTTGCTTCCCACATCTCAATATACTATGACCTCACACAACAAAATTGCCATGGTTTCTGGGAGTTTAGAACATGCCACCCCAAATATGCCACTTTGGCATGTTGACTTTTTTGAGTTAAAGGCATTTGAAAAATAACAGATGCAATCTGACCTTCCTTCTTTTTCTCAAAGCTGAGGTAGAATTCCCATGTGAAAGATGTTTTCCCTATGCCAGAAGGAAGGTAACATTCTTATCATCAAGGATGGGAAGTTGAGACCAAGAGAATTCTGCATAAACAGACCTTGTCAAAATATTTCTTATATTCCTTTAGCCTTCCCACATAGTTTAGTTACTTTTCCATAATTGCCTCTCTTTGTTCAGCCTAGTATAAAGCACTAAGGTTTTGCCACTTCTTTGGGTCTTCATTTCCTAATGAAGTCTCCCATATCATGTACAACTTGCGTTAAATAAATCTTTACGCTGTTCTCCTGTTGATCTATCTTATGTCAACTATGTGAAATATGTTAAATAATTCACCTAAGATGGTACAGATAAGAGTATGAATATGAGTTTTCTTTCTCGTTTTTGAAATTTTTTTGAATATGAGTTTTTGAATCAGTTTATCTCTGGCTCCTATATTGAATATTTTTGTAAATTCAGGTGAATTGCTTAACAAAATGTAATCCCCAGTTTCTTCATCAGTGAAACATAGCTAATCACATTGGGCTTTTGTGAATATTAAAAGGGATAATGAATGCATCTATTAACATAATGAGGAGTCCAGCTCCTGGACTATATGTGACTTTCCAGGCCTGGACATAGAGAATTATAAAGGTTTTATCTAGAAGGCCTCATTCTGGAAGGCTGCTCTCCTCGCACCAGACTTGGTGTACTGCCAATACATTACAGTGTCTAAGAGGAGTTACAGTCAAGGACTCAGGCCCCCTAGACTGGTCATACATGTTTTCATTCCTAGCTCTTAGCCCCTGTGCCTGCATTCCTGGGTCTCTTTATCTGAGGCTCTTCTTCATGTGCCCCTATGGTAGCCTTCTTGTTGGGGAGGAGGGGAAAATCTCGAAGAAACTTTTCCCCACTTTAAGTACCCACTACTTTTCCACTTTGAGCCTTCAGTCCTCACACTGCCTCCAACACCAGGGGCCATAAAACTGCTACAGTCTTTTGCTCTGGGCTTCCTCAGCAGTGATACGACCTCCATTCTGTTCTGATCCACCTGACCATCCACCTGTGTGCCATTCCATGGGGAGAAAGGAAAAACAGAGTCATCATTTGCTCTGGGTTTAGCCTCTTGCTTATCCCATCACAGTAAGTTATTACAGGCTTACCTCCAATTTTTGGCACTTTTGCTTTAATAGGCTACTCAGACCTGGTAGCTCAGCTCTCTCCCAGCTCAGCTGAACTCCTGACCATAGTTGATATCCCTCAGTGATTAAACTTCAACCCAAGAAAAATACAGAAGGCGAGACCCATGTGAATAAATTAGAAGCATAAGATATGCAGGTATCTAATACCTGGTCATTATATCTACCGTGGAAATATGTTAAAAACTAATCGCCTATCCGAGTAGAAACTCCGTAGGAGATTCAGTAAAGAACAGGATTTGAAATTCCTTCCGTGAGATTGAGCACTCCTGCTTAGTTACTGTTGGAGCCCTTTATAATCTTTCTTGTCAGCTTTTCTTTTTGCAGTGACCTAATTTGCCATGATCTCTTCCGGGTAATCTGGTATTTAATCAAAAGCCAGTATATGTTCCTTTAAATCAATGTCTAATGCTAAAGTAGATATTGCCTGTTACATTACTATTAGAAATAGAATTCTGCTATCTCACAGGTTGATTAGAATTTTGTGTTTTTCTCCTGGGAACACACACTTCTATCCATCTATGATTGAAATGTTTTATTTTGTTTTGTATCCAAGTAATATTTTCCCCTAAAATTATTCAGAAATATTGCTGTGCCATTTATGCATACAAATACAAAAAACAAACGGCAACATGATGAGTGTTTGTGAATATATAATATATTGCACATAAACACAGACACATATACAACTATACATACAAGTTTGTATGTAGTCAGATACGTGGTGCATTAATGTGTGTGTGTTTGTGTGTGTGTGTGTGTAAAGAAATCCACACTCACCTATGACATTTTTATTGTAAGATATATTTTTGGTAATATGGACTAGTTCATATTGTAATACATTATTTTTCTGGTTGTATATTTAGCAACACATTCCTCCATGTTGGTGTAACCCAACTGCACTGTGATTGCAAGTAATAAGTGTAAAAAAATTACAACAAGCCATGTTGAAGACACAATGCAGTTAAGGAGTACAAATTCAAGTTTAGAAGAGGAAGCAGTTCTTGGGGAATATTTCAGATCAAATCTTGAGGGAAACAAAAACAATCAGAGGAAAGCAAACTATTTGCCCCATTAGAAATGTAAGCACAATATACCTATATAGAGATAACACAGGAACATATTTCCTTGAACTAGTGAATAGTAAATATTATTTACATACTGTGAATATCACACTGTATTTATTTTAAACCACAATTCACAATATATATTGCTATATCATCTAATCTTACTAAATATAAGATAATCAGATAGAATACCCAATTTTTGCCATTTGTGAATGCCATTATCATAAGAAACATGTTTAATTATGTAAATCAACTGAAGAAAAGTGACCTACTCTCTGGAATTTAGTAAAGCTGTTTATTTACAACTACAGGCACTCCTATCGATCAAAACCTTTCATGCACAGAAAAAAAAAGATGAAATTTTCAGGTTACTTTGTACCCAAAGAAATGTGATCATATGATATTGTTCATAATAACCTAACATGCTATTAGAGTCAGAAAAGTGTCTCTCAATTCAAGCTGAGTAATCAACATGAAAAGGACAAAAAAATAGTGAATTCAACACTGAAAGTTCAAATACTAAGAACAAGTCTTCAACAATCAGCAAAAATTCAATAAAGATAGCATTTTTCTTTCATTGTTACAGCTATTGATATCATTTCAATGCTCCAAATAAAAAGTGTGACATAACACTCTTCTACACAAAATCTGTACAGATTTATACTCAAGAATGGTCTTAATAGTTCCTAGTACCTTCAAGGAAAGTCTGAAATAAGAGGAGGGGCCCGCTTTATAGCAATCAATTGATAATGTCTTAAGGCAGGAGCATAGAAGAGAACTCCAGCTGTTACAATTATTGTTCTCTAGGGCAGCTTATATCAGGAGACTACAGCTTATTCATTCTTTTAGGAAACTTCCAAAAATCACATAGTATTTTATCCATTAAAATGCTGCATTGCAAAAGAAAGCATACACACTATAGTCAAGACTATTTTATCAAATAGTAAAGGCATATTTTTTTATCAAATTCAAATTCATATTGCATATAGACGAGGCAAAGATTTTATGAATTTAAAAATTGTAAATTCTCTTCTAACATGAATGTAACAAGAATAAAATTTTCCAAATATTTCAAATGCACATGCACAAAAATACACATGCATATATTTATAAAATATCAATAATTGTATATCATATGATTTATATATATACATATATGTATATATACATATAATATGTATATAACTTATACATATTCTATATGTAGTGGTTCAATCCTTTAATAAAAGCTTGCTTCTCCTTTCAATGGCATAAAATAATAAGACATTTTTACTGATCTAAGTTATATTTTGACTTTAATACCTTAAGGAAATCTGAATTTGACTAAGAAATGAAAGTATAATAAATCACCAGTAACCAATTAATAAGAGCTTACTGAGACCCTTTTATTTACTTAATGTTTTAAAATTTCTATACTAGGAGCTATAAGGTATAACAAAAGTAAAACCTGCATTATCTGCCTGGAATTTTTTTTTCTTTTAAGATTTTACTTATTTATTCATAAGAGACAGAGAGAGAGAGGCAGAGGGAGAAGCAGGCTCCCCGCTGAGCAGGGAACCTGATGCGGAACTCGATCCCAGGACCCTGGGATCATGACCTGAGCTGAAGGCAGACACTTAACCATCTGAGCCACCCAGGCACCCTAAAGGATGAATCAACTTACAATGGAAATGGAACTATAAAAATAGTATTTTGAAAGGTTTAGCTAAAACATTCAAAGAAACAGAAGTCAGTACAATATGCTCCTAAAATATGTGGAGATCAATTTCTCTGAAGGTTTGGGTGAAAAATAGTAAAAATCAAAGTTGGATATGCAAAATGATGGCCAAAATCATATCAGTAATTGTTTTACACAAATAGTCTAGAAGATTGAAATGTGCTCTCTTGATTGGTGTAAATTACAATGATAGAGGAAAGTTAAATAAACACTAAGAGATTATAAGTCTGTTTTAATATGAAGATCATGACCATATAAATTTAGTGACATTCTTAGGACTGAAAAATAATAGTGAATAATATAATGGGGAAAAAATTGGACTAAAGTCAGAAAACTTGGCTGTGCTCTTCCTTTGGTTCTTCATTTAATAACTCTTTACATCTAAAATCTGCTACTCAAAAGTTGTTTACCTTATCTTGTAAATTAACATTTCTGATTCAGAGCCTCCATCTACAAAAGAGGATGTATAATGCTATCTACTTCCAGAGGTCATTTTGTGGATTAAATTAGATAATTAATGTAAAGCATTTGGAATTTAGAACATGACACATATCTGGCATAGAGAAAGTACTTAATAACTGATAAGCTAAAATTCTTGCTATTACCATCGACTCCACCACCAGTTTCCTTCATTTTGATTAGATCTTTAACATTGGCTCTGAACTATTATCCCATCCTTTCCCTCTCTTCACAGTGGTCCTTCTCCATTTCTTTCTTTTTTTTTTTTTTAAGATTTTATTTATTTATCTGAGATAGAGTGAGAGAGAGAGAGAGCACAAGCTGGGGGAGCAGCAGAGGGAGAGGGAGAAGCAGGCTCTCCACTGAGCGGGGAGCCCGATGTGGGACTCGATTCCAGGACCCTGGGATCATGACCTGAGCTGAAGGCAGATGCTTAACCGACAGAGCCACCCAGGTGCCCCTCTTCCTCCACATTTCTATGAATAACTTTCAAAGAAAAACAAACTTGCACTGATTGACAAAGTTGGGGGAAAATCAGTAGCTATGAAAACTGGTAAAAATTTTAGGGACAAAATTCAGCAGTGGCATATATCACATGCCAAAAGAGAGTTCATTTTGACCTGGTGTCACAACTTTGGAATTCAAATAAAAGTGTGTGGGAGTTCTATGCACAACAGAGTATAAGTATTATTTATAATGTAGTACTATTGAAAGCAATTGAAATGTCATGGAGAAGAATGGTTAATTAAATTGTAAATTATGGTACATCTTCCTCATGAAAAACTATATGCCTATTAGAAATGGTAATTAGAAAAATTATGAAGCATGATTGAGAAAAATGAATATGATATGTTAAGGGAAAAGCATTATAATGTAATATGAATGTCCATAATGATGGTAAATTTTGCAAAGAATGTATATGCATAATAAAAATAATGAAATGAGATTCATACAAAATAAAATATTAGCTAAGTTAGCCTGGTGAAACTAATGATTTTTCCTATTTTCTGACATTCTGTAATGTCCAAATATTTTTCAAATAAAAATTATAAGTCCATTTTTCCCTTGGTTGCTTAAAGACTCTGTACTAATTCCATATTACCCTAAAAGAAATACATCAAATTCCTTGTCATGTCAGGCAAGGTATACCACCAGTTTGTCATAAGCAACTTTCTAGGCTTATATCCCTTCAGTTCAGTTTGTGTGCACAGTTTTTCTGTTACATGAAATTTCTCATTGTTTCCCTAAATGTCATGCATAGAAAGCTCTGTTGAAGTCAGTGAATTATGGATTAACATAATTGTGATAATATGAATCACACTTTGGGATTCCAAACATGACATTATTTAATTCCTATGCTTCATTTTCTTCAGGTGTAAAATAGGGAAGAGGGATGATAAAAGTAGGTATAACAGAGACTTGTAGGATTGAAAGCATTAATACAAACAAAGCACTTAGAACTGTGACTGCCATTTAATCAGCACCATATGGACTTAGGTTTCAACAACAACAAAAAATAGCTAAATTCATTGAGAACACACTCTATTGAAAGCTTTCTTTTGGGCGCCTGGGTGGCTCAGTCATTAAGCGTCTGCCTTTGGCTCAGGTCATGACCCCAGGGTCCTGGGATCGAGTCCCACATCGGGCTCCCTGCTCGGCAGGAAGCCTGCTTCTCCCTCTCCCACTCCCCCTGCTTGTGTTCCCTCTCTCACTGTGTCTTTCTCTGTCAAATAAATAAATAAAATCTTAAAAAAAAAAAAAGAACACTTTCTTTTGTTTTTCCTTGTTAAGCAATTCCATGTATTGGAATTCCATGTATGGTACCATGGAATCCCATGTACCTAAGTCTATATATGTTTTTATTTAACCCTTTGAAGAATTCTATAATACAGATGCTGTTGATGTACTGATGTACATACAAGGAAGTCAAGGCACAGGCAAGTTGAATAACTTATCTGTGGTAAAAGAGCTAAGGAGTATGCAAAGTAAGTGATTTTTTGCTAAATACTGGACGTATTTTGTCTTTATTTTTGTCATTGTTGAATTCGGGGCCAAAGGAAGAACATAGCCAAATTGTCTAACTTTCATTCCAATTGTTTTCCATTAAATCATATTGCATTATTTAGCAGTCCTGGGAAATATAATGTATTTGTCCTATACTATACTTGAAAATGGTGTTCACAGTAAATAGAGTTATAGTCTGTTAACTCTTATTAAATTATCCTTTAATAAAATTATAGTTACTTGCTGTTTTCAGAGGATTTTTTTTAGGTTAGTGGAAGCTTCAAATGCCTTAGTAATTCATGAATTTCTGTTTTGAGAAACTGTAACTTATTTCTGTAGATATAGATAGAAGTATGGTGCTCTGTGCTATATTAACCATTTTTAAGTGTAAAGTTCAATAGTGTTAAGTACATTCATATTGTTGTGGAACTTTCCCCCACCTCCAGAACTCTTTTCAAATTGCAAAACAAACTCTATAACCGTCAAACCACAACTCCCCCGTTTCCCACTCCTTCCAGCACCTGGCAACCACTGTTTTACTTTCTATCTCTAGGAATTTGACTACTCTAGCTGTCTTACATAAGTGGAATCCTATGTATTTGTCTTTTTGTGACTGGCTTATTCCATTTATCATAATGTCCTCAAGTTTCATCCATGCCATAGAATGTGTCAAAATTTCCTTCCCTTTTTAAGGCTGAATAATATACCATTATGTGTCTATACCACATTTTATTTATCCAGTCATCCACAATGGACACTTGGGTTGCTTCCATATTTTGGCTATTGGAAATAACGTCGCTATGAACATGAGTGTACATATATCTCTTTGAGACCTTGCTTTCAAATCTTTTAGGTATATACCAGAAGTGGAATTGCTGGATCATGTAGTAATTCTACTTTTAATTTATCAAAGAAACACCATACTGGTTTCCACAGTGCTGCACCATTTTACATTTCCACTGACAGTGCACAAGGGTTCCAATTTCTCCATATCCTTGATCCTTTTCTGTGTTTTTGATAGTAGTGATCCTAACAGGTGTGAGGTATCTCGTTGTGGCTTTCATTTACATTTCCCTAATGATTAGTGATGTTGAGCATCTTTTCATAATCCATTGGCCATTTGTACGTCTTCCTTGAAGAAATGTATATTCAAGTATTTTGCCCATTTTTTAATCTGGTTATTTGTTTTCTTGTTGTGTTTTAAGAGTTCCCTATATATTCTGGGTATGTATCCCTTAACAGATCCATGACTTGCAAATATATTCTCCATTCTGTGGGTTGTCTTTTGATGAACAAAGGTTTTTAATTTTCATGAAGTCTGTTTTTCTTTCGTTGTCTATGCCTTTAGCATTCTATCCAGGAAATTCTCTCTCCTTTCATTTTTAACTTATTTATATCTTTAGATACAAAGTCTTTTGTAGACAGCTTGTAGTTAGATCGTGTTTTAATCCATTTATTAAAAAAAGAGAAAATCCTGTCATTTGTGACAACATGGATGACTATGGAGGACATCCTAAGTGAAACACAAATTCTTTATTACTCTAATTAATACTTACTATTCTCTATGTGTGAGAGTGAACAGGTTTCAGGCACATTATTTTTAGGACTCCCATGGTTTTTCTTCAACTGCAGTCCACTTCTTCAGTTTCCTGAGAACACTCAAGGAAGTCCCTATGCTGAATCAACACCATGGTTGGGCTAGAAGTTTTCAGCAGTTTCCTTCACCACTGGAATTCTCTAAATTAATAAGTTGAGTAGGGGAAATGTTTACAAAATTTCTTGTTCTAAAAGTCCATATTGCTGATGGCTGATGTAGAAGTTCAAAGAAAGACGTTCTAGACAAAGACATCCACCTAGCTAGGTCTTCTCAGGATAATGAGGAATTTTCCAGAGTCAAGATGATTAATTCAGGTAACAAAACAAATGCAAGTAATCTAACAAATAAAAGAAAAACATAAATTTTACCAATGCTATGTATAACATTCCAAAGAGACCTACTAGAGTCTTCAGCCTGACCAGTCCAGTCTATTCCTGTTCATAAGCTACATGGAAAGCCAAACACTTATGATTTGGTTTGGTAATAATAGAGTTTGGAAAAATATATATATAGTTACTAATGAAACTCAAAGGTGTAATGTCAGGCTTTAAAAGCCCAATATACACATCTCTGCTTTAGGATTATATTTGGCAGGCAAACCAGATGATGGCATCAGTCTGGCAGGCCGTTCTCTCCCCATACAGGGCTTGGATGGATGAAGCCCTTCTGACTAATTTGATATTTCTGCATAGACTCTGTCCTTGAACATTACATTAACTTAAAATTTTATTTGTACTATGTTCTTGATTTAGTTGACAGATTGGTGTCCTTAAAGGAGGACAATCCTTAATATACCTTATACTTAAAAAAAAAATGAACTTAAACTCTCCAACCTACTTGAGTATTTTTATATTCTGATGTGATGTGGTGAATTGTGTCATTTAGCCTGTCTGCACTTTTATGATATATTTCTAAAACAATCTGCACCCTGAGATGCTGTCATAAGTTAAACATGTCATTTCTTTCACTTACATGAGGAGACAGCATCAGTATTGATCATCACTCAGTTTAAATAAGTATTTGAAATGTAAACCCTCCCCTGTGTGACAGTATGCAATGTGGGTTCTTTAAAGGTGGAACAGAAAGTACAATTGTTCAATTTATGGAAAGATAATTACTGAAATATAGGAGGAGTCAATTGGAAGATCACAGGGGCACCCACATCTTGGCTGCTGAGGGTGCTTGAAGCTTTGAGAATATCACAACTCTACACAGTAGAAGGGAATATATTATTTCAGGTCACTCAGTTTAATATGATAGACCAAGTTGAGCACTTTCAATTTCAGACTTATTTACACTGACAAGATGTTCTAAAATAGGGGATTACTAGTGTTTGAAGCCGTGAAAATTGGTCCCCATTTTAAACCAGATAGCTTGTCCTAGCTGTTACAAGCCGCCCCAAGTTGGTTTTATTTAAGCAGTTTAACATTAATAAACTTATTTGAGCAAAGGGCATATTTGAGGTTGATGTCAGCTCAGAAGAAGTCATTTTGATATCACATGTTCATGCTTACTTTGAGCATTTGTTTTAAATAGCTCAGAAAAGGAAGAGCTATTAAATCTATGGCTAATCAAAAGCTATTGAGAAGCTATAGATTAAGGCTCAGTCATCCATATCTAACTAGTTAAAAGAGATATATGGAAGCAAGAAAACTAGCTAACTAACTGAAAGATAGATAAACACATACATACATATTTCTGAAATTTGTTTCTTACATCTGTTTAGTTAGATAATATGATTTGTATGGCCCTGTTAGATAATACTTTTTACACTGCTTTCTAAGTTTTGAAATAATTCAAACTTGCAGAGTGATAGTAAGTTTGGGAATTTGTTGCTGTCAAAATTTTTGATGGGCATTTGTGGACTTGCTAGCAATTTGGCTTCCTACAGAAAGAGCATAGCTACTAAAATCAGTATCCAAAAATGAAAAGTTATGAATATAATAGTAGCATGCAGTTTCACTGATATAAATTTTAGAGTTAATCAGGTTTGCTATATTAAGAAAACATTTCTTCTCTTACAGCATTTTCTAAGGCATTATTTTATTTCATTATAGAATTCTCCATTATATTTCACAATCATTTCTGAGGTTTTGTTGTAAAAATACAGTTGTCCACAATGCTGTTACTTGTTTTTATGGAGTAAAAAATTAATAAAGTATTAGTAAAAGGATTATGGGGAATTCTTACCTAAGCCCTCATATGATTCAATTTATTATTTATGCTTTGAATATTGAAGTATTTGAAAATTATTTTAGAACTATGAAGCACTACAACCAGAATATTATGAGTTGCTTCCCCTATGCTAAACCTCTGGAAATTTTTTGATCATCCATAAAACATGATAATAAATGCTCTAAGTTTCTGAACATTCATTATTTCCCCGAAACCTTAAGTACATTGTGCCTTATATTTCTCATATCAACCTTATGAACTTCATATATAGTCTCAGGAAACTGAGACTCAAATCGACTTTCCCAAAATTGCAGTTGTAGGAGAGAGTACCAGCAATCAAATCCTTAATTCTTTGATTCAAAAAACTGTATTCTCACACCCCCCTGAGATTTTCCTGAATCCTGCATTATTTAGTCTGAGTACAAATTACACAATTTCAAATATTGGAAATGTAAAATGCACAACTATATTCTTTTTGCTGACACATAGCATGAATTTGGTCCATATATGCTGATTCCTTGTTCCTTACCACACAGTCTGTCAGTGCTCTTCTCCACCTCTGTTGCTGGGACTGGCTGTCTCTGTTTGTCAGCAAACAGGTCAAGAGACTGTATAGTGCACTCATTAAGGATATTAAAGAGGGCACGTACTGAATGGAGCACTGGGTGTTACACACAAGCAACGAATCCTACATCAAAAACTAATGATGTAATGTATGGTGATTAACATAACAAAGTAAAATTTAAAAAAAAAATTAAAAAAGAACCTATTTGTTGGAGTCCCATTAGAGTAGAGAGGCAGTTCTCAAGTAGAACAGTTGTGTGTCCCAGGAGATGTTAGACAATGTCTGAAGACATTTTAGATTATTATAGCTGGGGGAAGTGTATGGTTGTTACTTGCCTCTGGTGGATAGATGTCAGGGATGCTGCTAAACATTGTACATTTCTCATGATTCTCCCCACCACAAAAAATTATCAGGTCTGTGGGGCACCTGGGTGGCTCAGTTGGTTAAGCGTGGGACTCTTCATTTTGGCAAAGGGTATGATCTCAGGGTCATGAGGTTGAGCCCTCCTTAGGGCTCCGCCCTGAGTTTAAGATTGTGTCTCTCCCTCTCCCTCTGCCCCTCTCACCCTGCTCATTCTCTCTCTCTCTCTCTCTCAAAATAAAATATTTTTAAAAATTATCAGGTCTCACATATCAATAGTGTAGAGGTTGAGAAACCCTGATGGATTTCAATATTGGATCTGTCTTTCTTAAACTAGGTCACTAGCCTGTTTCAAAGCTTCTCTGAGCCTTGGTTTTATAATCTTTAGAGAATGATATGCTAATGTTTTCTGTGATCATAAGGTAGGTGGGAGGACTAAACTGAGTAATGTGTGCTACATAATACAATGTCAGAAAGAAAGTCTGTGGTAAATAAATTGTTGCTATTAATATGGGCCCCTAATCCCTGACGTTGTTGGTACATGGTCTTTAAAATATTTTAATATCTCAATATAACAGAGAATAAATTAAATATTTTTGAAATCAGTTTTAAATAACTGTACTATAATTTCCTTATTAGTGTAAATAATTGGTTTATTAATTTTAATTGTTTTTTTTAAATGTTAGTATCTTTAATTTTTGAAATTATAAGAAATACATAGAGGCTCTATTTGATGATCTGGTCCAATGATACTATGATCATGCTTATATTAAAATAAAACATTATAATATAAGCTTATATTTATATTTGTAATGATGTTTATATTTATGCATTAATATACATAAGCAATAAGTTACGTATCTCTATTAATCCACCTCTCCATCTAAATTCCCCACCCTGTTAACACAAAAATGAATTTGATATGATCTGCATGAATTTGATAATTTCTCTTCATGTGCCTCCTACCCTACCCCAGAACATATGGATATTTTCTTACAAAGGAGAAACAAGTTAAAATCTGAAGTTGAAAATATCTGTCGATTTCATATATGTAGTGTGTATGTTTGTACATTTATATGCATATATGCAACATATATATGTATGTATGCACATATGTATGCATATGGGGATGATAATACTGATGTTAGCAAGAGTGAATCTGTAAATATACTATTTTTATGCATTTAAATGTTTTAACATTTTAGAAGTCTGATATTTTAACTTTATATGCCCTATAGACTTTGAATTTTCCTTTGTCCCTTCTTTCCTGCCTTTGTATCATCAATTCCACAAATGTGTATTGCTGCCTAAAAAAAATGGATTAGGCGTCTGATGGCACAAAGACACGAAGCTTAGCAATGTATAATTCCTGTTCTCAAAAAGTGTGCGATCTAATATGCACTCTGACAGGTGAGGCAAATCTAGCCTATAAACTGATAAAAATAACCATTATGAGATAGGATAAATGATGTACAAATTCTACCAAAGTTCTAAGAAGTAATTGATTCTAGGAGCGCCTGGGTGGCTCAGTTGGTTAAGCGACTGCCTTCAGCTCAGGTCATGATCCTGGAGTCCCGGGATCGAGTCCTGCATTGGGCTCCCTGCTCAGCAGGGAAGTCTGCTTCTCCCTCTGACCCTCCTCCGCTTCATGTGCTCTCTCTCCTCTCTCTCTCTCTCTCTCTCTCCGTCTCGCCCTCTCAAATAAATAAATAAAATCTTTAAAAAAAAGTAATTGATTCTACGTGTGAGGATAGGGAACTTTTTTCTACAAGGCTTAAAAGCTGAGGAGTGAAATCTAGAAGTGTTAATTAGTTTAATCTTACTGATTTACTGGAAAAGACTAATCTTACTGTTTTCTAAATTATGAAAAATCTGGCTTCCACAGAAATAGGTTTTGGTTTGTTAATAAAAATAAAAGATCTATATATTATCAATAGGGAAGATGCCATACCAAAAAAAAATAATAATAATAAAATAAAAGTGAATTTGTCAAATACATAGATTCTCCTAATATTAAAAAAACAAAAAACTACTGGAACAAAAAACCAAGACTACACAAAGCGAGCTCACTCCTGCTTTAGATTTACTATGCAATCATTAAAATGGGTGGTGGCACAGGATAATGTTGAACGCATGCATATTCAGATAGTTAAGAATGCAGTCAGAGGAAAGTACAAGCGCAGAGAGTATTTTATAACAGTCTAACTTCAGAAACTCAATAGAAGTGGGTGCCTTAAGGTCATTGCCAGGCTCCTAAGGCGGATCGGAGCTGGTTGACTAGGCTCATATATATTGTTACAAAGAAAAGAAAGTGAAAGGAGAAAAATAAAAAAAAAAAGTCAGAAAACACTCTATGGTGGTAGTGTTCTTTTTATGTAATCACCTATTTCTCCTAATTTGTAGCAGGTCTTGGCTCTTAAAAGTTCTACACTATGCTTTTTGCCTCTGCATCACTACCCAGTGGAATCATCGAATTTAATTTCCTGTCATGGTGTTCTGACTAGGCTGAGGTCTATCATGAAAGACATGAAGTAGAAACATTTGTTATGCGACTTGTTCTCTTCCTGTTAAACCTGCTCTAATGGGCTCACTAAAACTAATACTGTACAGCCATCCCGGGGCACCACTACACCTTTTCTTTCTTCAAACTGTCTCTTCTCTTCTTAGCTGCATGCATTTCTTTGTCTGGGGTTCTCCTTTTATTTTTCTGTAACTTACTCATTTTTATGGGACTTTTTTTTTTTTTTTTTTTCTTCCTTTTTTTTTTTTTTTTTTCTATGCCCATCTTGGTTTGCTCTTCATGTCCATTGTTTTCTCCACTAAAATAAAACAAAATAAAACCTTCTTTATTGGGGCGCCTGGCTGGCTCAGTTGTTAAGCGTCTGCCTTCGGCTGGGGTCATGATCCCGGGATCCTGGGATCGAGCCCCACATCGGGCTCCCCGCTCGGCAGGAAGCCTGCTTCTCCCTCTCCCGCTCCCCCTGCTTGTGTTCCCTCTCTCACTGTATCTCTCTCTGTCAAATAAATAAAATCTTAAAAAAAAAAAAAACCTTCTTTATTTGTGTTTACCTCATACCTTTATTCTTTATTCATTCTTGCTTTTCTTTTTCCCTTCTGATTCATTTTTGTCTTTTTTTTTTTTTTTTTTTTTAGATTCCCCTCTCCCATGATTCCTCCTTGTCCTCTTTTCTCATGCTGTGATCTACTCTTTTTTTTTTTTTAATCTCCCCCACTTTCCTCTATAAAAATACTTTCTAGGGGCACCTGGGTGGCTCAGTGGGTTAAGTGCTGACTCATGTTTTCAGCTCAAGTCATGATCTCATGGGTTCTGAGATCCAGCCCTGCTTTAGGGCTCCAGGCTCAACAGGCAGTCTGCTCAATTCTCTCTCCCTCTCTCTCTGCCCCTCCCGCACTCAGGCATGCACGCTAGCATGACCTTTCTAAGAAATAAATAATAAAATAAATAAATAAAAATACTTTCTAATATTCTCCATCTTTGATAATTTCCTTACTCTTGTATCTTTGTTCTTATATTGCTTTCCCACACTATTATTTAATCTTCTTGTTTGCCTTGTGTATTGCTCATTACCATCAACAAGACAAAATGAACTTAATATTTTCTTGCTTCATATTTCTTCACTTATATCATCTTATCATCATGGCCCCCATCACTCACTATTTTGAGCAGAATGGTCATGAGCTGGAAAGTTTCTTGGACTTAGATAAGTGATAGTTGAATCCAGTAATTATAAATGATAAATACAATAGATTACCCTGGTTACTAAAACATGAAGTTTTTCCATAAGATTAGGTAAGTCATACAATTCATCATGTTAATACTCACAAATGGATCAGAACATGCTATTTAGAGTACAGATGCAAAATAAATTTGGATTGAGCCTATTAAAATCTATGCTACTGCCTGTTGTAGTTGGGACTTTCTGTGCAGGACTAGACTTAGGATTACTGTTACCGGGTCGCTTCGTTCTTGTCCAGGTGCACCAAAGAATTGGAGACCTGAGACCAGAATAGGGAGATACAGTTTATTGAGTGTATCAGTATAGTATACTTTCAAAAAGTGAAAGCAGGAGGTGCCTGGATGGTACAGTCAGTTAGGGGACCCATTCTTGGTTTCAGTTCAGGTCATGATTTCAGGGTCGTGAGATGGAGCCCTGCATTGGGCTCTGCACTCAGTGGAGTCCACTGAGCTTCTCTCACTCTCCCTCTGCGCGTGCTCTGTGCTCTCTCTCTCTCAGATAGATAAATAAGTCTTAAAAAAGAGTGAAAGCAGGCCACTGCTGAAGTAAGAGTGGCAATGGCCCCGAGAAGCTTTAGCTACATCCTTTTAAGCCTGCTTTGTGTACGTGTAAGTGTGGCTTTAATTAACATTTGTGATTGACAGCTGGTGGTTATATAACATTTTGGCCTCTGCTTATGCACCTACTCATGATGCATTCTGTTATAACCGTATTTATTTATGTATTACATCTTTATAGGCTTTTAATGAGCTTTGTTGTGACCTTAAATGTACTTATGGTCAAGTTGTACCCTTTGTGTGCACGTTCCGCTCTTAGAAGTCCCCTGGTGGCTTTTGAGCCACTCTGTGGCTAGACCTTTCCTGCTCCGCTAGCCCTTAGAGGTGGCTCTGAACATGTGTGGCTGTTAACCCTTGGGGGGTCTGCGAGGGTGTGGCCAGCACTGGCTCCATCCCTTCTCTCTCGTGTCTAACTGCCTAACAATTACTCTTTTTATTTTAACCAATTGCTTGAACACGTTAAGACTTCATTTGGTCCCATACTATTGTGATGTCATATTTACAAGTGTATATAAAAAATAAATATTAAAAGAGAACCAATTCGCTTTTTTTTTTAAAAAAACAGAGCGAGAGAGAAAGGCAGAGGGAGAAGCAGACTCCCAAGGAGCAGGGACCCCGATGCGGGACTCGATCCCAGGACCCTGGGATCATGACCTGAGCCGAAGGCAGACGCTTAACCATCTGAGCCACCCAGGCGCCTGAGAACCAATTCGCTTTATATGGATTTTTGATGCGGGACTTTATTCCGTGAGAAGTGAGTGAGCAATCATACGCTGGAAAGAATATGGGATATGGAAAACCAAGATGTGTTTGATACACAGAATGGAGCTATTATTCATTAATTACCAGGATAGGTTTTCAAAGATGAAGTTTATAAAAATTGTGTGATATCTGAAAATATTAAACGGAAACATATAATGTAAAGCACTATACTTTGTAAAATGTATTGCACGAAGTAAATGCTTATTAGCAGTGTGAGAAGTAAAATAGAAAACATTTGAAAATGTTTGCTTAGGATCCAATTAGACATTATAAATGCCAGAATTAGAGACCTATCTTCTTCTGTGTGTTTTTACAATGGAATGATTAAGAGGATTATTATAAAGCTGTATATGCTTTGGGAATATATATATTCACTTTATTTGTATTACATAAATAATATCCTTCTGGTAAAGAGAATGTCCTAGAAATCAAATAGCTTAAAGGACTTTAGCCAGATTGGTGAAAAATTCCAGATTATTGTGTCTCATGAGTACAAGAAACATATACAAATATGGCACAAATTATAAAAGAATTATTTTTTTAAATATTAAAGTTATTTTTATATTTTTTAGCAGGAGTCAAGCTATCATTTATGTTAACAAAAAGTTGCTCGTAAGATTGTTTTGAAACTCGGTCTTCAAATTCCTGTTACATTTGGCAGCTTTTGAACAGTATAAGAGGGGCTCAAAATAATGCAAATGCACTTTTTTACTTGCCTTCCTATTGTTTTACCAGATGTAATTTAGATTGTCTTCTAAGATAATAAAAGTTATTATCATTTATTCATAGGAAAAATGTTCATTAGGCCCAGCATATTGCTTTGAACTCCACAGAGTAAACAAAAAATTAGACTATGTAATATTGTCATAGTCATTGTATCTCAACCTTTTCCTCAGGTGCACAAGAAACACCGACTGTCCTTATTTTTCACAAGTTAGGTATATTTTGACAGTGAAATCTCATTTGGTTGGTTTTGGGAGAAATTTTGAGTCATTGCTTAGCAAAGCAGTGTAAAGGCCTTGAATCTACATGTTGCCAAAATACTAGACAGGATATTTAATGTTTTCATCAGTTACACTGGTTTATTGCCAAAATTACTACTGTTCTAGTCTACAGAGTGACCTCAGTTCTCTGATTCTATTTCTATCATATCATTGTGGGCACACATTACTCTTTTTTTTTAAGTTTTTATTTTCATTCCAGTTAATACACATACAGTGTTATATTCCTTTCAGGTATACAATAGCATGGCTACATCTTTCACTGTCGTAACTGAATGGTGCTCACCTAACACAGCTTACAGACCCCCACATGTTTGCATTCCTCCACCCTTAAGTCCCTAGGTTGGGCCGGTGTTGTTTTTGTTGTTTATTTGTTTTGTTTATTTCCAGCTAAGAGGAGTTTCTGTCTTGCTTTTAATTTTTCTCAGAGAAGATTTCAATGTGATCTTTTATTCCAGGATATCTGGCACAGTGGTTAGGGGTCTTGATTTGAATCTCTTGCACAGACCTCTTCTGAGGGAAAAGAGGACAAGAGGTCATGGGGAACATCACAGTGTCATCACTGATTTGGTCCCCTCATACATGCTTTCATTTTGGAAGCAGAGACATAGCATGCTGCACTGGATATTAACATAAGCCTAACAAAGAGACCTGTATCTCAAGTCACTCCTCGTATACATCTTGGAAAGTTAGAGCTTCTGACATGATACTTGTGAGGACATCTGGGAGCAGAAAGGGAGATGAAATAGAGTACGCTGGGCCTTGTTTGATTTATGTTTTACATACTTTTATGGAATAACCTATTTTAAAGGTAATCTTATGTCTGTCTAGAGAAACTTAAATTGATCTTTTCAGCCATCTTTATGATCTATTATGGAAAAATGATTTCTAAATATTCACAAGATTGGATTTTTTTTTTTTAATTTGGGACTCTAGGAGATTTGCAAGCCTTGGTGTCTGCAAACTATGTGGCTATATTTAAGTATGACATTAATATATTATTATTTCCAGAAAACATGTGTTCTCACATCAGATATTTTCAATCATTAGTCATCTAGTTGGATCAAAAGACAACCTGGAAAATCAACCAGTAGTTTATGTTGGTCTATCTGAGCTTGTCAAAATTCTCTGGTTTTTAGTGACAATATTTCATTCATGAAATAAATACTTATGGAGTATCTGTTACACATAGGTTCCTAACAATTTACAGTAAGGACACAAAATGGCATAAACATGTGCCCTTTTAGGTTTATGATATAAAAGGGTAAATGAGGCATACCAGAATTATAATTTCAGAAAATAGTTAATGTGCCATAATAGGAGAAAGAATGGACTTGTAGAGATCAGAGATGATTAACTTCTAATTTTCAGGACACTTTGATTGTTTGCAACAAAATTGAACTTTCAATTTGGGTTTGAAATGAGTTAATTTCAAAAGACAGTAATGGATGTAAGAGATAGTCCAAGTATAGGAGACAACATAATGAGAAGTATGGTTATGAAGGCATAAACAAGTCAGTGTAGCTATTGTATCTGGAGTGGGGAATATGAGCAGGAACAATATGATGATAATCCCTTAAATAATGAATACTTGTTTACCTCTGAAACTGAAACATTCAATATATGTTGTCGTTTTATTTTGTTTTGCTTTGATGAGTGTGTAGGTGTGTGGGTGTCTGTGTTTAGGAGAGAGGGACATAGCACAAGGAAAGCATTAAGAGCCAGCCACCTCCCCAGATCCTCAGATGACTACATTTAGGTGGATGCTAATGGTACAACTGAGGAAAAGACAATCATCACACAAAGAGATCTCCATCACAGTCTATTTTTAAATCTCTGACAGGTCCAACACTCACATAAATAAGGGCTGGTTTTGAGGAGGATATTTAAGTGATAAGAGAGTTTATGTAGATACAGGAGAGAAATTAGAAGGCATCTGCAGTAGCCCATGTAAAAGATAATATGGGATTGAAATACATTGTAAACAACAATGTTAAAAATAAAAGGGGTGTTGGACTTGACAGGTATGTGGAAAAATAAAAGAACAAGCAGATCGAATAATAAACGTCAGGCTTTGGTGACTAATTTAATATGGGGATAAAAGGGACAGGGCTATAACAGTTGATTCAGAGTTTGTGAATTAATAGGAGATTAATGGTGATGTAACTCATAACTGGTAATCACAAATGCTACCATATGTTAAATTCTCATAATATTTTGGTTTATCATGTAAATATGAGCTGTGATTTTAGGCACAGGTAATAAACATAATAAAATATTCCCCAGTTTTTTTCTAAAAAGAAAACTTTAGCTGCTATCTAAGTCCGTGAGAATCTTGAACAATCTTCTCTGTGTTTCTTTTTGAGCCCTTGTGCTAAGTTATATTTTGGTCATTCTGACTTATTCACTGTATTGTGAAGGCAGCCATCTTGGAAAGGTGATGTGGAACTTGCCACTTTGGAGATTCTCACACTTGCAAACTGCTCTTTTTCCCTAACAGACCACTTTGTTTGGATAGGCACATGATGATTCACCCTTAAAAAAATGTTTTCTTTACCATTCCCAAAGAGAGTCTTTTTTTCCCCCCCACATTCTCAGATACTCCTATATTTCCCAGCATTAAAGACCTATAGGCATAAAGAATTAATAAAATGTGCATAGGGAAATTTCTGGGAAAAAATAAAATTTCAGCACTTTTTTTCAACAGGTCTTGAAGATAATTTTAAAGTAATTTTGTTGTAAAAACATTTTGTTGATGTAAATATAGTACAATATACAATGGAATTCTACAGTAAAGCCTAAGTTTTATATAAGCATTAATATTATACTAGCACTGAAAAATAATTTAAGGTTATGTAGTCAGAAATAATGCATGTATTTGTGTACTGGTAAATACTAGGCTACAAAGCCCTGTATAAGCTAATACTGTAATATATTTGAGTAATGATGGTAACTGGAAACCAAGACATAATATACAATAAATTTGAATGAATTTCTATATAGCACATGCAGACAAGGTAAATATGAGTAAAAATTCATACAAAGCAAGCAGCAAAATATAATAAATTTTAATGAATTCATATATTGTTAGCTTCAGTACAAGTAGACAAACAAATATTTCAGTACAGAGTTTTCAGTGCATAAAAAATAAGGTATTTGAGGGAGTTCTAATAGCATGCCCGTACGTTCAGTAAAAGTAAATAGTACTAAATATCAGTATACTACAAGCAGTAGGAAATATTTAAATTAATGTTTATTAGTAACAGGTGTTAAGGGATGCCATATCTTTACTATAATCAGCAGTAAGATTCTTTGAAAACTGTCTCAAAGATTTCAATCTTCATTTTTATTTTTATTTTATTTTTTTTCAGTCTTCACTTTTAAAATCTAAGAAATCGTGTCAGGAAAGCCAAGTCACCATACTATTAAGGCCTGAAACCAGAGTTGTAAACTAGCCTTTCTAGTCAAAGAACTTTATAGCAGGAGGAGATTCTTGCCTACACTTAGAAAGTCCTCATAGAGTATCTACAGACCTTTCTCAGAAACCCCCTCTCCCTCAAACTCCTTTAATCAGCAATCAGAATTGGAACATGAGGTAGTGGGGAGTATGCATGATTAACCAGACTCAGCATAGCAATCTGTATTTGCAATAAGTAGCCATTTGATGTAGCATACTTTCTGTTTCTTTTTTTCCTGGGTGGGAAGGGATTCCATTTTCCAGGATTATAAATTATATACTTAAAGTAACATCCATGATTTCATTTTTTTGACACTCAGATTTTGAAACTTTTCAAATGCCTGGATCAAATGTGGAATGACTCTGGTGCACATAGAGGGAATTAAACTTTCTTTTCTTCTTGTGTAGTAGCAAGCTCAGTATATCTTTAAGCTTGCAACTCTGTATTACTTAAATTCAAATGGAATAGAGCATTTAGAGCTTTACACAGGACCGTAGCTGCTATGCTATTCCTGTTGGAGACACAGAGAATAGTGCTGAGGAGTCACTAACCCAAGGAATCTGTAAGAGATCAAAGGAACATTCATTCCATCAATTTGGATGAGCTCATTGTCCCATCCTTCTTCATTTTTGTATAATACTTGCCTAAGATAGAAGATCTTTGAGCAACAGTCACTTCATCACTAACATCATTTTTCAATTTGCATAAGCATGTCTTAATTTTGTTCCCTTTTCACAGTTCTCTGCTATACAATAAACATCTCTTACAGGTTTCTGCATCTTCAGTGCTCAGATTGTCATGGTTAGGAGAAATCCTAACACTGCCCTATACCTACAGTCTCTGTCAAATAAATGGAATGCCCCCCTTCATTCACTGTGATTGTTATTAATGATACTAAGTACATATTTTTAAAATAAATACAATAAGCCCTTCCATTTTAAAACTGTTGCCATGTTGAACATTCTATGTGACTGTCCTGCTTGGTGTAGACAGCCCATCTGTCATAAGTGGTAAGCTGTCACCTATAGTCATAGAGGCTTAGTGCTGCCCAGTTCTTGGATCAGGCAGAGCCCTAAACCATGGGTATACCCATAAGAAGTAGCTGAGTAAATATTCATGCTGAGAAAATTTTCACTGTCCTGCTTTCCCATGATCCAACACAGAAAACAGAGTCACAATTAGGTATCTTCTCATGGTATGGCTCAATCTTTCACTAAGAGTGTCTTAAAGGAGGGAAAAGACCATAGAGTGTTCATATTATTATTAATTTCAAAATGTGTTTTATAAGATAATATTAAACTATTTGTTGTTTATTTCAAGTATTATCTCTTAAGTTTATTTCACTAGCCACACCAGATAGCAGATTATTAACAGAATACACACACACACATACACACACACACAAATAGTATACACCTTACGCTGTAAACAAGTAATACAACCTTATGTATGATTCATCTTAACTGACTCCTGGGCAGAATTGAGTAGTTTGTTACTGCTAATTCATAGGTGGTAGGGGTGGGATAAGCAGAGACTGCCAAATTATTCTGACAGAATGGGTTCTTTCTTTTCATACAGTAATGTTCAACAAGTTTTTCATGGGAATCTGCTATATGCAGGACACTGGATTAAATATTGTAGGGATCTAGGAGGAAATGGCACTCATATTTAAAGTCATTATAATTAAGCTATGGTTATAAAGATTAAACATTTGTGAATAGATAAGAAAGAATTAGATGAACAGGCTGGTTAGAGAACCTTCATAGGAAAGCAAGTTTTGAATTAGTTTCTATTGGAAAAGATGGAAAGGAATTGTCAGAAATGTGAAATAATATATTTTATTTAGAGCAATAGCATGAAGAAGGGCATTTCAGGACATAGTAAATTGTGGAAGACAGATTTATATAGAAGCATATTTTCCAGTAGGTATGCTTTGATAAAATATTCACTAAAGATGATATTTTTCCTAAATTTAGCTCTCTCTTACATTGCAGCAAAATCTATGTTAATATGTCTTGTTCTATTCTTACCAAACTGCATTAATATTTTATTGATCACTTCAAAAGAAATGAAAGTAGCACCTTCTTTACAAGGAATAAGACTAAATTTTACCCATTAAATAGCATAATGCTGGCTATGAGAACCAATGAATCATGTGGGTACATTTATATCTGAAAAAAGACAATTGACTCAGGGAGGACCTGGGAGAAATCTATATCCTATATTTGGGTGGGTAAAAGATAATTAACAATACAGCTTTCAAGCACCTTAGATCTGTTATTTGGATGTCTTCTGAAATAAATTTAATCAGTAGATAATATTTGAAACAACAGCCAATATTTTAATAGTTTTAGCATATAAAACACATTTTTCAATTAATGATAATACAAATATTCTAAGATATAAGCATGGAAAATTACACTCCAAATATTCAAAGAAGGCTAATAAGTATATAAGACATTTTCAAATTCAAAAGCAATCAAATAAATCTGAGTAAAATTAAAATGAGACCATTCAGTGTTGATGGAGTAGTGAATATTTAAAAATGATAACATTCAGTGTTGATGGAGTAGTGAAAGGAGTGCTTTTATGAAGCTGGTGGGGAGACTTATCTGCAGACGTTTTCAGCTGAGACTAACAGAAAAGTCAACCACCAGAGGCTAGCACCTAGGGGACTATGTCTTATGCAAGAAAAAGACTGAGGTCAGACTGTTAAGGACAGTATGACAGCTCAAAGATGCCACCCACTAGGAACCTCAGCTTCTCATTTCCGTTTCCTGCACTATCATCTATCTTTTGTCTTCCTCTTCATGGTTTCAAGACCCTAAGACAGATGCAGCAGAATTTTACTACCGCATAGTGTTTTATTTTTTTTATCCATAAAAACTACATGTATTAGTTTTTATAGTGTTCAATTTTAAAACACGGAATTCTATTTTATGTGTGCTAAATCTCCTAAATCTTGTAATTTTAACTCAATATTATCTTAACTTTTACTTCAGGGATAGCTAGATGTTGAGCGTAGCTCTAATTCATTCATCTTACTGGATGTTTCACATAGACCTTCTCAATTTCATTTCCAGGTCTCACCTCTCTTTAATATATTTTTCGTCTCTTTAGATATCTGTAATTTCTTCTCAGTATCATTAGATCTTTCTTCTAAATTAGTAATTCTCTATCTCAATCAAATATGCTACTGGATATATTTCATTTGACTTTAATTTCAATTATTTTATTTTTATTTCTTGGCATTTTGTTTTTCAATATTGACAAATAGTTACATTTCAAATCTGCTTTATAATTTTCAGCATATTAAACATGTTTAACTTACATTCTGGGACTGACAGTTCTAGTACCTGAAATTTTTCACTGCTGATCTATTCTTTGTCATTGATAACTTGTGTCTTCTCTTACATGTTTTGTGATTTTTGATGATGAAATCCTTATTTATCTTGGAATTTGGTTTGTTAGGTTTCTTTGAGTCTTAGAACGAAGGTAGTATCTTCACACAGGGTTTATATGCATTTTTATCAGCTGCCGAGTTGACCACTCCTGGACCCAAACGAAATAAATCCTGATCTTGAGAATTTTAGAACATAATAGCAATGTTTATATATTCTACAAACCCATATTAGAACTAGGTTGTGGATATAAATTCTCAGGGAAGATTATTTATTTTCACCCTTTTCTCCATTTTGACAATAGTAATTTTCATTCCAGGCCTCTAGAAGTGCTTAGTTAATAGGACATTTTATTCCTCATTCACTTTGTTGTTGTTGTTGCTTTAAGATTTTATTTATTTATTTGAGAGAGAGAGAGTGTGTGAGCAGGAGGGGCAAAGGGAGAGGGAGGAAGAATCTGAAGCAGACCCTGCACTGAGTGCACTGAGCTCAGAGCCCGCAGGGCTCGATCCCCCAACCACAAGATCATAACCCCAGGAGAAACCAAGAATTGAGCACTTAACTGATTGAGCCACTGAGGTGCCCCCCTCATTCACTCTTGTGGGAGGTTCAATCACTTGGAAGAATAGCTTAAGGAGGATTCTTAGTAGCTGACAGACCTTAATCAGCATTTCTTTGGGTTTGTTGCCTAGCCCTAGTCTTGTGAGAGGGACCCTGCCCTAACTTGGTTTGTGGCTGAGCATTCTTTCTGTTCTTCTCAACAATTTCTTTAATAACTTTTTTTTTTTGTTTATCCAAGATTTTTAATGGACTTTAGCAAGAGGATCATCCAGGTATTTAGTCTGAAATACAACAGGAAATGAAAGTGTGTGCAGAGTGCCTTAATAGAATGTAGGAATGATTAGTATTGCCTTGAAACTTAATGGAAGGTAGTAATTCTAGCCTATCATTTACTTAAAGTTTCAAATTGAGGCAATATTTTAGTTTTAATATTATTTTTATATTATATATAAAATATAATATAAAAATAGTTTTAATATTTCTTAATTATTTTGATTTTTTATATTAACTATTTTAAACCTAAAATTCTTTTTACAGAAATATTACATTGTTTGTTTCAAGTAATAACCAGCTGTAATTTTCAAATATATATAATGTTGATATTGATTTGCCTGCCTTATTACAATCAATATCAATCACAGTCACTTCATTATAAATGCTTATATTCAAATTAATTGGGAGATAGGATTTCCAAAAATGCTTATCAAGTCCTATCTTAAATTGGTAGGATTTGTTTTAACTTGCGTGAAGTTTCTTATTTTGATCCAAATGTAGCGAAATTGTGAAATTAATTGATCTAATCATATTAATTAAAACATACTTAAAATATTTTAAATTAAAAATAAATTCCATATGTATGTAAAAGACTCAATCTTAAACAGTTTTATAATGGTAGCAAACATATTTCATAAGAAAACACAAGTATCAATACATATTGTTTTATATTCAATTCCAATTTATGTAATTAACTAGTAATTTGTTATACAGCATGCATACAAATATCACAAAGAATCAAAGAAGGGTCCTTTTGTATTAGTTATATTTTAGTAAAACTTGGAGTAGATTTCCATTTTTCTTTTTAATCTATTCAGAATTTAGGGAGCAGTAGATGAAAGACTAAAGAGATTATCCATTTCTATATGGGATCTCAGAGTTGTTCAGATGAAAGACAGTGTATGAATGAATAAATGTTTGCTCAATACTCTAAAGCCATTTGTTTACCACATCTTGCTTATGGTGTCTTTCCTTTATTAGATTTGTGCTCTAGAATTCTACAAATATGCCATAAGCAGAACTCCCCACCTCTTTCTGTTTTCAGGAGGAGGAACTCTACCAAGGTTAATACTTTTGGCCCCACTCCATCCACCTCACTCACACTTCCTCTTTCCTACTATGGTTCTGCATAAATCTTTTATGCTGTTGATTTTATAAGAGCATATTCTGTCCTTGTGGAATGAAAGGTTATATTTGTCTCACAAGGTCTGTGCTTGTGTTAAAAGACTAATAATTGTGTTCAGTATATAGGAAACCTACATACCTAGCCGTGTCCTCGAGCCTATGCTTCAGCAACAATAACATTCATATTTTTATATCTGCTATCCTTATCTGCTGTTTGTTTTTTGATTGGTTCTGGATTTTGGTAGGAAATGTGGTCAATATTTATTTGTTTCCTCTCAAACTCTAATATGATATTAACATATAGAATTTTAGGATTTTTTTTTTTTTTAAGATTTATTTATTTGACAGAGAGAGAGACAGCGAGAGCAGGAACACAAGCAGGGGGAGTGGGAGAGGGAGAAGCAAGCTTCCCGCGGAGCAGGGAGCCCGATGCAGGGCTCGATCCCAGGACCCTGGGATCATGACCTGAGCCAAAGGCAGACGCTTAACGACTGAGCCACCCAGGCACCCCAGAATTTTAGGATTTAATATGACTTCAGAAATATACTGAATCTCTTATTGAAACAACATCAATTTAATTAGAAGAGAAACAGATGAGTTAGCATAATTCTCTAGCATCTAATTTATATATTAGAGTTACCCGAAAATAGAGAACTATATAAAATGACTTTTCCCTGTTTTTTCCATCTTATTTCTATTCTGTCATTCTATTTTTTGCAAATTATAGGGGATAGGGTCTGCTTTAGGGAAATGCCTAATTTTGTGGAAAATACAAAAAAGCTCAAAAATTATACCCCCTCCCGATATTCATAAAAGGAAAGAAGACTGTTGGAAAGTCTCAGAAGTGAAATATATGATAGCTGACTGAAGATAAGACATCTAACACTAATTTGATTTCTTCATCTAATCATCTGATATTGTTGAGGGATTCTTTTTAGTAATATAAACTCTGAAAAAATCCAAATAAATTAGTTTTCCATATATTTTTTGTTACAAAGCCTGTATATTCCTGGATATATTACTATTTAAAAAAATCTTCATTGAGGGGCGCCTGGGTGGCTCAGTTGGTTGGGCGACTGCCTTCGGCTCAGGTCATGATCCTGGAGTCCCTGGATAGAGTCCTGCATCGGGCTCCCTGCTCGGCAGGGAGTCTGCTTCTCCCTCTGACCCTCCCCCCTCTCATGCGCTCTCTCTCATTCTCTCTCTCAAATAAATAAATAAAATCTTAAAAAAAATATATCATTAAAAAAAATCTTCATTGAGGAAAAGCAGGACCTGTTGTCTACCAATAGGAAAACCTTGAGGGAAATTTCTCCCAGAGCCAGGATACCAGGATCCAGGAATCAATGGGTGTAAGTATCAACACTCAAAGTTATTCTCAGTGAACCTCTAGCAAAGTTTTTGCTTCTTGTTCTCACAATCTTATGTTCTGCTGGGTCTAGATGTCTTAGTTCCAAAAGGAGGTGTGCTTCCACTGGGATACAAAACAGTGATTTCATCAAATTAGAAGTTAGAATTGCCACCTGTCCCTTCATGTATCTGAACTAATAGACAAAGGAGGAAGTTACCTTACCAGTGGGAGTGATTGAGTCCAACCATCACTGGGATATAGGACTACTTGAGAATAGGGGAGGTAAACTAGACTATGAATGCAGGTGATCCCGTAAGGTTTCTGTCTTAGTTCAGGCAGCTGTAACAAAATACCATATCCCAGGTGGCTTGAACCAATACTCATTTCTCAACAGTTCTGGACTCTAGGATGTCCAAGATCAAGGTGCTGACAGATTTGGTTCATGGTGAGAACCGTCTTCCTGGCTTACAGATAACTTCCTTCTTGCTATGTCTTCACAAAGGAAAGAGAGAAAGCTAGGGAGCTCTGGTCTCTCCTTATAAGGATATTAATCCCATCATGGGTAATCCTACCCTCATGACCTCATCTAAAATTGATCTCCCCAAAGACCCAACTCCAAATATCATCCATTAAGAGTTAGAGCTTAATGTCTGCCTTTAGCTAGGGTCATGATCCGGGGGTCCTGGGATTGAGCCCCACAGCAGGCTACCTGCTCAGTGGGGAGTCTGCTTCACCCAATCCCTCTGCCCCTCACCCCCATAGTGCTCACTCTCTCTCTCCCTCAAATAAATAAATAAAATCTTAACAAAAAAAAGACTTAGGGCTGCAAATCATATGAATTTGGGAAGGAGGGGCATGAACATTCAGCCATCTATTAGTACTACCACGCCCTGTGATTAATGTCAACACAAACTATCATAAACTAATTTAAGCAGAACTGCTAATGGTCCAGACTCATCAAGAATGAAGTTTGAGTCACCCCACCAGTTAGAGTGCTTACTGAGGACAAGGAGAATATAGAATGGGTAACAGAAGAAGGAAGTTATAAATAACACGTGCAACCATATGACTAGTTGCAGAAAGGAAGGCTGTAAATATTGAATATTTCTTCTTTATTTTATTATGACTATGTGTATGTATACATGTATATATAGCAAATATCTGTGTTTTCTTTCCTCTCATCACTTTATCATATAACATGTGTTAAATTTTCATCATATTGTTTAAATTATAGGACATCAAGGAGAAGAGTGAACATCACCCAAGCACTTTGTACCTGATTCTGGGGAAAGGGTTAGTGCATTTGTAAGCAAGACAGTTGATCATTTTAGGAAGAAATATGGCCATGTTATCTTTACGTGAAGATTAAGTATGGCATAAGGAGGTATATATGTTTGGCAAGTTAACAAGAATAGGTTGTAATGATTAATTGTCAATTTATCTAAGCTACAGTGTCCTGTTGTTTGGTCCAATACCACTCTAGTTGTTGCTGTGAGGTATTTTTTAGATGTAACTAACATTTCTTTTTTATTTCCTTTTTTATTTAAATTCAATTAATTAACATAGTGTGTTATTAGTTTCAGAGGTAGAGTTCAGTGATTCATCAGTCTTATATAACACCTAGTGCTCATTACATCCTGTGCCCTCCTTAATGTCCATCACCCGCTTACCCTATCCCCCACCCACCCCCAGCAACCCTCAGTTTGTTTCCTATGATTAAGAGTCTCTTATGGTTTGTCTCCCTCTCTGATTTCGTCTTGTTTTATTTTTCCCTTCTTTCCCCTATGTTCCTCTCTTTTGTTTCTTAAATTCCACATATGAATGAAATCATATGATAATTATCTTTCTCTGATTGACTTATTTCACTTAGCATAATGCCCTGTGGTTCCAACCAGTCACTGCAAACAGCAAGATTTCTTTCTTTCTTTTTTTTTTTTTTTTGATGGCTGAGTAATATTCCATAGTATATATATACCACCTCTTCTTTATCCATTCATGTGTTGATGGACATCTGGGCTCTTTCCATAGTTTGGCTATTGTGGACATTGCTGCTATAAACATTGGGGTGCATGTGCCCCTTCGGATCACTACATTTTATCTTTGGAGTAAATACCTAGTAGTGCAATCAATTACTGGGTCATAGGGTAGCTCTATTTTCGACTTTTTGAGGAACCTCCATACTGTTTTCCAGAGTGGCTGCACCAGCTTGCATTCCCACCAACAGTGTAGGAGGGTTCCCCTTTCTCCGCATCCTCCCAACATCTGTCATTTCCTGACTTGTTCATTTTAGCCATTCCGACTGGTTTGAGGTGGTATCTCGTTGTGGTTTTGATCTGTATTTCCCTGATGCCAAGAGATGTCAAACATTTTTTCCTGTGTAGTTGTGACTAACATTTATATCAATAGACTTTGAGTATAGCAGATTATTCTCCATAATGTGGGTAGGCCTCATCCAATCAGTTGACTACCTTAAGAGAAAGGCTGAGGTTTCTGAAAAGAAGAAATTCTATGCCTAGACTGAGCATTTGAGAATACAGCGTCAACTCTTATTGGAATCTCCAGCCCACTGACTTGCCTGGAGAATTTAAGCCCTCCCAATCACTTGAACCAATTCCTTGAAGTCAATCTCTCCCTCTCTCTCTACTTCTCCCTCTCTTTTTCCAGATAAATAGAACCTATAGAATGTGTATTTATATTCATTCATTCATTTCTCTTTCTCTGGAGAACTTTAACATAAAAGATAATATTTAAACAGTACATTTTATGTTATGCTTTATTTGATAACTGAATTTGATTGCTTGAAACCATATAGAATGGGCCGTGTATTTTTTCAGGTTACCAGTTTTTATGAAAATGTAGGTTCTTAGGAAACACTGAAATACCTGATTTAAATTCTATAAAGTTTACAAAGATAAGAAAAACTGGAACACAGATTAAAATATGATGTTTTCAAGGATCACAAAAGTTACCAACAGATTTGAAAGATTCAAAGCTGGTTTTTGGGGTTTTTTTGTTTTGTTTTGTTTTGTTTGCATCTGGCCCTAGGATAAGTAGCACCTTCTTAAAAGCATTAAGTTACCCATGGTTAGGCAAGCAATTTACACAATAGCCTTCTTAAGCACTTTGTTTGAGCTTTGTAGTAATAACAAAAGCCCTAAAGGCATCTCACAAAGCAGACATGATTTTTAAAGCAAGAAGGATCTTCTGGACACTGTAGGAAATGGAAGCGTAAATTCAAAGAGGGGGTATTTTTAACTTCTTCATGAAAATGGAAAATAAAAAACAAGAGTTACCTGATTAAGAGAGCGGTAGATTAATGATTTATTACTTTAAACTTATTGAATAGGTATATTTTGAGGGGGAAATAAAAGCATCTTAAAGTAGTTTTTATTAGGTGTCACCTACACATATAGCGTGGTGTGGTTGATACGAGGGGTGTTTTCTTGAAAGTACTGTGTACTTAGTCTTTCTTTTCCTTTAGCGTCTATATAAGAATCTACAATTCTCTGAGATGAAACACTAGCCATTTTTCCTTCTTACCTCCATATTTGAGAGTCTTTGTGTTGGTTTTATAGATACAATTAATGGAGGATAGTTGGAAGGAGGCAGGCAGGCAGAGACCAGGGGCCCCACCCTAAGAGGAAACCATCCTTAAAAAGATTTTACACCACCCTGGAAGGAGCCCTCCACCCTTTCTCATGTGATAGATAGATGAAAAAAATCCGATGGGATGACAGGCTCACGGAAGGTTAATCAGATTAAAACAGCCTGCCAACAAGCCCATAAAAACCACTAGACTTAGAAACTCCAGCGGCAAACCTCCTGGGTCCTCTCCCTCCTCGGGAGCTTTGTACTATCACTTTGCTATCACTCAATAAACCTTGCTTCACTGCCCACCACTCTGTCTAGTCTACCTCTTCATTCTTCCAAGTGGCATGACCAAGACGGCGGGCACTGACAGGAGAGAAAAATCCTGTAACACAATGTCCAGGGTTCCTGACTGTATTTAGTGGGAGGACGAGGGAAAATTATATCTACTCTATATTGCCAGAAACAATAAATCCTACTATGCTATTTTAAATTTGTATAATTTATTTTATGTAGAGAGCAAAGAGACCATTTCACCCCTTCCTGTTTCCTCAGTGTTTCCTTGGGTACATGGTAAATCTAGATCCTTACTGTAACCTTTGGAAAATAGATAGATCTCTAGGGATTAAACACTGTGTCCTATTTTTACAGTGTAGAGCTCATCTCCAGTCATGGTTCTGATAACCTGTACATATGTAAACTCATACCTCCAGAGTTAACTCAGGGGTCTTTCTCCAGAGATGGACAGGAGACTAGCACATCTCCTGAGGAGATAAGTGAAATTAATGTTCTGTCTTCTACTTTGCTGCATAAATGATGTGACATTTTGTCCTGATTTCGAGGTCACTTTCATGCCTTCACTTTCTCACTCAACAGTGAGAGATCCTGAGTTATAACATAAAAATAGCCCTTCTAGCTTTCTATTCCTGAGGAAATATTATCCAGATATCCACATGCACAGCCCTCTCTAAACTCTAAATTTTTATTATTAAGTATGTATGTCAATCCTTGCTCATCAGGATCACCATTAGTTTTAATGGGGGGAAATATGGAAATATTGCCTGCAGGTCTTTCTGTTCAGCGGCTGATATGTCTCTGTTATATTAGGAACAGGTATATGTATGTTGAAAAATGTGGAGAAGGAAGTACAAAGATTAAAAAGTCTTCTTTCTCTGAAGGCTGGAACCTTGTTCCGTTCTCTACTATCTCCACCCTTTTGTTCTCTAAGCTCTTTATCTCTCTCTGCCTGAGGCTGAAAGGAGGGAATCAGGAAAGCCTAGAGAGTCAGAACCACTCAGTAGGGAATAATTGGAAAATAGCTCAAAATTGACAGTTTGAGAAAGTGTTAGAGGTAGGAACTGCTGAACTGTATGTTTCTCTAACTTCTCAGGTTAGACTTTCTTTGCCTTTTCTGGTAGGTACTTCCACATTTCCACTGAAATTTCTCTCTTTTTCTATATGATGACAAATAAATACAGGTTGTTCTTACTTCTGGTTAGCCTTCTGCCTGTTCCTTTTTTCGGGATCCCTGTACAAATAGGTGGGGCTATTGAAAAAGGGACATGTTTTCTTAATTTCTCCTGATTCTCCCGTAAATCTATTGAGGAATGACCTACTGGGCAAATTAAAAGCTACCATAGTGGGGCGCCTGGGTGGCTCAGTCGGTTAAGCGGCTGCCTTCGGCTCAGGTCATGATCCTGGGGTCCTGGGATCGAGCCCCACGTCCGGCTCCCTGCTCAGTGGGGAGCCTGCTTCTCCCTCTCCCTCTGCCTGCCGCTCTGCCTACTTGTGCTCTCTATCTCTCTGTCAAATAAATAAATAAAAATCTTTAAAAAAAAAAGATTAAAAAAAAAAAGCTACCATAGTCAATACACAGAACACAAGCCTTGATTTGGTTACTATGTGCTTTCATAAAGAAAAGGGGACTAGGGGACAGTAACAGTCTCATTCGATGCACTCTGAGCCAAAACATTATTTTGGGCCCTAGGGAATGATAATACAGGTTTAATCACAGATACTGAGCCAATAAAATAGCTTATCAAAAGGATACGCTACAACCTTATATAAATAATATTCTGTGTCAAGAGCTCAGAGGGAATCAAAGTGGTTATAAAAGAATTAAAAGTACAAGGGATACAAGATCTTAGAGAAGTAAATAGATGTGTAATTCATCTCAATAGGTCCTTTAATCCATGTAACTTCTGTTTTTTCAGTTATCCTTTAAACAGCTTATAACATCTGCTGATTCATTCACATCACATGAATAAAATACAGTCTTTAACACTTGTTCATTATCATAATTCTATCCTTTTTCTGAAAGTTATCTTTTAACAGTTTTAGAGGCCTTCCATTGGGATGCCCAATGGATTCACCTACCAGAACCTGGTAAACTTTGTCACCAGGGAAGTGTACCTTCTGGGTGTTATAAAACCAGGTGTGACTTGTTTTCATTTTCTTAGACCTGAACCCAAAGCAGCAATAGGATTTCACTGATACTCTGCTTTTCACATTTTTATTTTCTACCTCACTAATTTTGTTTTTTGTTTTGTTAAGATCCAATAAATTATTCTTCATTTAGAATCTGGTTCTAATTTGTTACTTGATGATCTCTGTAAACTGATGGTTTATAGAGGTCTATTTTCTATTGGGTGAGAGATGACAGAATATTTTTTTTTGTGTTTTTTTTTTTAAGTTTTCTGTCTGACTGCTTGCCCCTTTTGATTTCAAATCAATTAAGAATTACATGCCCATCAAGAAGTAGATATCTGGACTCTACTAACTCATTGGTGAGTTTTGTATTTCTGTGTCTATACTTGATTCATGGCTGAAATTTTAGAATTAAAGCAGTAGGTTTTCTTTGTTTCTTTGTGTCCATAATTCGGGAATTTATTAGCCATTGTGTGTGTATACTATATTTTCTACCTCCTGATTGTATTTATAAATTAGATTATAAAACGTCTTAAAGAAGCTGTATTCAGATTGGCTTATTGATGTACATATGTGCTTGTATAAACTGAATATTACTAAATCTCCCAGAAAATAACAAAATTGAACTTATAATACTATGGTGTTCTAGGACAGTATTAATATAAAAATAATTCATAAATATTGTAAGAATCTACATTCACATAATTTAGGTAAAATTTTGGCTACTGAGACTTGTTTAATAAAAACAGCTATGTCATCTCTGGTTATCAATGCAATTTATAGTACTAGCATACATTTGTATTCTAGGATATGTTCATTTTACTAATCAACAATTCCTATGTAATGTTTATATTTAATGTTTAAAATTATGAGAAAAACTATATTTGTGTTTAACCATATCAAAATGTTCTTCTGATGAACATTAATCCAACAGTAGTTGTATTTTTAAATATGCAAACTTAAAGATAATTTCCAAGAATTTTAGGTGACTTAAAATCATAGACTAATATTGAATCGAGTTAATGGTGCCCATTAATGCCTAGGTCATTTCTAAGTAAGATAGAATATTGAGACATTAATCACTAAACACAATTTTATATGCTTTTACTATATATTTTTATGATAAAGAGAAGCTATGCATTGGAGTCTATAAATAAAAGTTTATCTTTGTTACTCTGATAAATTATATTATAAAGGATATATGTATATGGCTGTACAAAATCTGAGATATGTATCCATGAGTTCTAGTAATCTGCAAAATGCTGGCATATGACAGCCAGTCCAAAACTACCCACCCTCTAGATTTTTTTTGAAATGGAATAATTTTTTTTAATAGACTTATTTGGGGTTAAAAATTATCATGTAGACTGGCTGGGTCCCACAGGACCAGCCAAGAAGGTTCTTGGCTTCATGAAGAATAGAAATCAAACATGAGCCAAGAGGTGGTGAGAGCAGAGTTTAGTGAAGGTATAGAGAGAGTGCCAGTATAGACAGAGTATCTGGGAGACTCAGAAAGAAAAGGAGGCCTGGTTGGGGTCTGGGGTTTTCCTTGAGGATTGTGTCTTTTTGGGTATACAGGAATTGGTTAAAACAAAGATGGGTATTTAGGTGTCCTCTATCAGTCACTTACATCCTTGAACCAGTGGTATTGGTGTCATTGGTCTAGAAAATTTATAGGACCACCTCACTGGTCACTCCTTATGTGTTACCTATTGTGCTGGATGACTCCAAAGAAATCATTAAGTCTTTGACCTTTACAAGGAGGACATGCATTATCTGTACTATAAGGCATGTATAAGTGGTGGTGCAGGGCCTGGTAAGAATAGAAGCAGCACAAAAGCAGTTCTTCTTGGGATCCCTGTAGTTTTCCTGTCTCAGTTACAATCAATATACATGAATGAGACTCTGCTAGGAGTAATATTGACCTAGAGAAATAACTGTGTGAAAAGTATGCAAAATGTGTTTTAAGAGAAAAAAAGAGAGACCAGTTTTATAGTAAGGTAAGATGGACAGTTGTTCCAAAATGAGAAAGAGGAAAGTGAAAGAGGAAACCTGACTAGGTATTGAAAGTTGCAGAAACCTTGAAGAAAGAGAATTTTATTTGCCAATGGCAATGCTGGATAAGATTTAACAAGTTTATTTATAAGATTTTCCATAAAAAGCACTGATTCCTTTGATATCAAACATTATATTGATGCAAAGATAGAATTTGTTTTTCTCCTTGTTAAATTGACATTTTTCTGGAAGTATTGATCTACTCTTAATAAGTTGTAAAATGTTTTCTTTACCTTCTGTATAATCTGTCTAGATATCAAAGATTCTGTTTTACCAGAAAAATGTCTTATGCTTTATGTTAATTTCATCTGCTCATTTGAGAACAGTCTTCTCATTTTTGAAAGACCTAGTTCGGATGTGAGGGCGATCTGGCTGCGACATCTGTCACCCCATTGATCGCCAGGGTTGAAAGACCTAGTTCTTTATAAACATGTTGTCTCCTCTATACTTTTGAAATTTTTTATTGTCACTTTAATTAAATAGATAACCAAGTATTGTTCCTAAATAACCTATGATCCTACTTAATCAAGCGTCAGATCTTCTCAGACAACTTTTTTGATTTTGCATTTCTAAAATTAAACTGTAAATTCATTTATTTTTTTTAATATTTTATTTATTTATTTGCCAGAGAGAGAGAGAGAGCACATGCACAAGCAGGGGGAGTGGCAGGCAGAGGGAGAAGCAGGGAAACCAACATGGGGCTTGATCCCAGGACCCTGGGATCATGACCCGAGCTGAAGACAGAGGCTTAATGGACTGAGCCACCCACATGTCCCATAAAATTGAACTGTAAATTTAGAAGAAATTTAAGTAAAAATTTCAGGACATCTTTTATATCTAAATTTCTCTGTGGGGTTTCTTAGACGGCATCTGAAAAAAATTCATGAAAATTTGTCCACTCACATTAGTAAAAGAGATAACTAGGTTTATTTGGTATATTACTATCAGGTTTATTTGATACGTTACTACTGATGAGTGTTGTGGAATAGTTATCAGCTCTCCAAGGATACTTAGCCTTCCCTAGGTGTTAAATTGTCAGAAGTGTAATGTTATTAATATAGTGCTGTCATATGCTGAATGGAAAATTCTTGGAGATGTTTTAATATCCTTACTTTCTAGGATATGTATCTATTTAACAGACTCCTAGTGGTGCTTTGCCTGATGATGGGCAAACAACAGTGTGGTGTATTAATCATATTTTCAGCTATTTCTTCTAAAACATCAACTTGATTTCAACCTTAACCTTTAACTTGGATCTAATATCTTCTTCTAAGGCAGTAGTTTTCAACTGGAGATGGACTTCAGATGTACTTATGGAGTTTTATTAAAATACAGATATAAAATTATTCAAAACATATTAAAGTGATGTGTTATTTGTCAACAAAATTCTTCACTGTGAGAAATTTTTCCTGCTCAACTCTTACAGACTGAATGTTTGTGTCCACCCAAAATTCATATGTCAAAACCTTACTTCCTGATGTGATGGTATTAGAAAGTAGAGCCTTTGGGATATAATTAGGATTAGATAAGGTCAGAAGAGTGGAAGCTTCATGAATGGGATTACTGCCCCTGTGATAGTTAGGAGAGCACTTGCTTTCTCTCTCGGCTCTCAGCCTTGTGAGGATGCAAGAACAAGTTGGCAGTCTGCAACCCAGAAGAAGGCTGTCACCAGAGCCTGACCATGCTGTCACCATCATCTTAGATTTCCAGTCTCTAGAACTGTAGAAATAAATTTCTGTTGTTTATAAACCATCAGTTTATGATATTTTGTTATAGCAGTTCAAACTAGGACATCAACTTTATCCAAAACCTGCTGGCAAAAGACTTTAACACTACAGAAGCTAAGAGTTTCTATTTACTATTTGGGATGACCAGAGAGTTTCCCCTACTCAAAGGCAGATTCCTAAAGAATGGTAAAGGCTCTTTTGACAGTCAAATTTCTTACTTAGGGAAGACAAGAGTATATTGAAGCGCAAAATAATTCCTTTTGTTTCCACTGTTACTCAGGAATTATACAAATATTTGCAGAATCTTAGGAACAGTCATATTCCATATCATCCTTATTCCTCAGAACAAGTAAAATAAATAAATAGAACTCTTAAAAACTCATTGACTAAAATTCAGAAATCTGCTGGGTTAAAATGTCCTTACCATTAGCCTTAAGGAAAAATAAGAAGGAGAAGGAAAAGGAGGAGGAGAAGAAAAGGAGGAGGAGACGAAAAGGAGGAGAAGGAGGAGGAGGTGGAAATTCCTTCAAGTAAGCATGGTGTAATTATTTTTTAATTTATGTTGGGTAAGGTTATAAAGTTGGGCTTTACGCCATATCCCATGTTCAACTTAATCTAATCCCTTGTAATTATTTACACTATTTAAAAGGGATTTTTCTCCTCCCTTAAAAACTCTTGCGCCTAAAGTTATAAGGGCTAAAAATAATTCACTTAAAGAAGTCTGCCATTCAAACTGGCCAAAAGATTCTTACTACATAGTGTTTTGAAGCAATCATCCCACTGAGAGGGACCTATTCAGGAGCTGCTAATCACACATACTATCGAAATGAGAGAAAAACCCAACTGAACTTGTGTTTCCCATGTGAAGGCAGCATCTCAAGAAGACCAAACTGTGACTCCCACAAATTGCTTGAAACTTAGGTTTTCTAGACCTTGAAATTCACTAAACTGAAAAGGAGATATTTTAACGGGCTTTCCCATTATGTTTATATTACTTAATTTTTTTCCTTTTATCTCTCAGTCATTTTCTCCCCCCCCCCATTTCTGTCAATTACCATTCTGTTCTCTGTATCTATGAGCTTGTTTTTTGTTTTTGTTTTGTTTCAGGTTCCATGTAGTAAGTGAGGTAATGTGGTATTTGTTTTCTCTGTCTTATTTCACTTAGCATAATACCACCTTGGTCCATTTGTGTTGTTATAAATGGCAATATTCCAGTGTATATATTCATATACCACATTTTCTTTTTCTAGTCATCCATCAGTGGACACTTAGGTTGTTTTCAAGATATGAAAACATGTCTTGACTGTTGTAAATAATGCTACAGTGAACATGAGGTTATATATATATGTATGTGTATATATATCTATAGATATGTATATGTCCTTTCGTATTAGTGTTTTCATTTTCTTTGGATAAGTACTCAGAAGTGGAATTGTTGGTTCATATAGTGTTCTATTTTTAATGTTTTGAGGATTTCCCATAGTAGTTGCATCAATTTACAATAGTGCACAAGGGTTCCCTTTTCTCTACATCCTTTCCAACACTTGCTTATCTTTTTGATTATAGCCATTCTAAAAGATATGTGGTGATATTTCACTGTGGCTTTGGTTTGCATTTCTCTGATGATTAGTGATGTTGAGCATCTTTTCAAGTACTTAATGTCATCTGTATGTCTTCTTTGGAAAACTGTTTATTAAGATATTCTGCCCATTTTTGAGGCTACTTTGATGTTATAGTCTTTTTCCTGAATTTCTTATTGCTTTGTATTTTGCTATGAACTTGATAGATATTTCTATGGCTACATAATACACAGAGAAAATAAACATGACAATGGAAATCTTTAGAGAGTTATAATGTCACCATGAAAGAGTAATGGAAGAGGAATTAATTGTAAGTGTGAATGAAAATTATCTTCTCTGTTTATAAAGCGTGAAGAGACCATTCTCCCTGCCTTTTCTTGTTTCCTTGGAGACATAGTGTATCTCAGTCCTCATTCTAACCATTGGAAAATAAATAAACCTCTCTAGAGATTAAGACCAGTCTCTCTCTCTCTCTTCCTACTTTAAAGTATAAATTATGAGAGATTTTTTTTCTAATTCATAGTCATTTTTTTCACTACCTTACATGTATCTGATAGATTAATGTCTATCCAATAATAAATTGTGTCTGTTCTGTTTTCTGTATTGGTATGGGAGGATCTTCTTGTTGCCAGGGTTATCTTATTTTCCAAATTAATCCAATATAATGTATTTGGAAATATGCTGTCTATATACTTGATAATGGTTATGAAAAAGTTATCTTACCTCTCTATGAAAATTTATACACACATAGATGTTTTTTCTTTAAAAAATTATGACATATACTAAACTTTCCAAATTACTCCTCATATAACCAAATAAATTCAGGTACTACTTTACTTATTTTCAATTAAATTACAAATACTATGACACTTCACTCATACATAATCCTGCATACATACTTGAAATATAAGGCTATCCTTTTACATTACTTCAATACTATTGTCTTACCTTCCAGCATTATCCACAAATCTATGATACCATCTAATAATATGCCCATATGCAAGTTTTTTTAAATTTTCTCAATAGTACTATTTAACATAATTATTTATATCTCTTCTTCCCTCAACCTAAATATTTTATTTTTATGTTTTATGATCTTTAATCTTCTTACTAGATGACATCTTTAGAATATTGTTACTTCTTCATCAAAATCCCTGTTCTATTGAGATGATATTGTATATTTACTTCAATGAAATTTTTTAATTTTATTTTAGCAATTGTAGTTGTTCTTTCTGTAAACAGTAACACAATTACTGCCCACAACACAGTATTATATTAAATTTAGAATAACTATATATTTAATTTTATCTTTAAATATAACAATATGTTCTAAGTATAGTCATAATTTAAAAAATTAAGTCAGATTTATTGAAGTAAAATTTACATGTGGTTACTTAAAATTTTTAAGCATTTTACTTTCTCTGTCTTGACATTTATAATCTGAATTACTTTTCATTACACCAAGATACATGCAACCCAGACTAATCTACTCAGAAAGTCTATATGGTAGGTTTACTGTCTGTTTTTATGCATCTCATTAGATACATTTATTATATTGTCATAAAGGAATGAGGTAAGCTGTATGATGGATAGAAATGCCTTGAGTTATAGTCATTTTGTTTAATTATCTCTCATCATCATCTTCCTGATCAGAAAGTATAGTTACAAATACAAAGCTATTTTCTGGCTTCTTTTACCATTTATATGTTCTTTCCACATAAAACATTATAAGTCTTATTTATTTGATATTTGGATTTGTATCATCTGCCAGATCATGTTTAGGTTTGTGTCTTCTATTTATGTATGTTTATAATTATACATTCATTGAGCAAGCAAAGACTAAGAAAATGCTTTAATTCTGAAGATGTACACTGTTCCTCAGAGTAATAAAAAATCCATCCTTTATTTAATTTTCTTTTTAGGTAATCATCCCTTCTCCACATATTCTGGATTTGCTTTTGGGATCTACTATTACATTATTACTATATTATACCTCCTGAATTTTTATTTTTTTTAACTTTCACTTATTTCTTTTCATTTTGTCTGTATTATAAAGTATTTCCTCCCATTGAAGCCTTCAAAACATTAATCATTGTTTAATTTTTATGAAAGTATAGTTTACATGTTAAATTATTAGGTCATAAATATTTAGTTGATTGACTTTTAACAACTGTATATACTCATTTAAGTATCTGAAACAAGAAATAAAAACATACATCACCTGAGATAAACCATGGGTAAAAGTTGGCAGGTAGAAATCCTTTCGATTTCATCCTTCCTGCTAGACGATGTGGAGTTGTCAACAGTACACTAAAGTTATCTTGGTTGCTCTTATCCCAGCTACCTCCTGATGTGATATCATCAGATACCTCCTGATGGTATCACTCTAACAGGAAAGAAAACAAAAATGGGTCTCTTCTATCTTACCAAAATTTCATTACTTTCTTGAATTTTCTTAATTGAGATTTCTTTATATCCACAATTCTCACATAGGTTTTAAATCTGAAATTTTGTAGATTTTTGCTGCTTGTCTGAAAGTGATGATCTCTAGTGACTGACTGCATCCTAACCAGAAGCTAAAGGACTAATTAGAGTTAAAGCCACTTAATACCCAAGTTTAATATTCATTGTGTTTTATATATCTCCCATGCTGCATCATGTTTGTCTCTGTGTTCTTTTGTAAAATCTCTGGGGACAAGTTTTCAAGTTTGCTCTTCACAAAGTTAATTCAGCTTACCAAGTGAAAATTCTTATCCTTTCTGTGTCCAAAGAGTATTTTATTTATTCTATTTTACTTTTTATTTTCTTGTTGATTTCCTTGAGCCATTAATGTGTTTTTCATTTTTTTGCCTATTTAATCTTCTTTCCCTGTGGATTTCTGATTCTATTTAAGAGATACATTCTTAATTAAATCTACTGGGATGCTCAACATTTATTATCTATTTCTAAGAATGACTTCAAAAGCATGTTATTATAGTCAGTCAAAGCAAGAGATAGGAAGAATGCAGTCATATGTTTCTTAAATAACCAGAATAATTTGGGGCTCATGTGATAGAAAAATATGAAAATATTGCAAGACAGAATGAAGTAAATAGTTTGATTTGATCTGATCAATTGGTAAGAATCCTGAATTGAGATTAAATAATTTTATATACCCTAATTAGACAGTGCGGTTGGTAAAAATGAAAAAAAAAAAAAAATACTTCATATGTTTTCTTGGCTAGGGCTGTTATAACAAAATACTGGGTGGCTCAAACAACAGACATTTATATTCTCAGTTCTGGAGGTTTGAAGTCTGAGATAAGGGTGTCATCATGGTTGTTTACTGGTAAAGCCGCTCTTCCTGGCTTTTAGGCAACCACCATCTTGTGTGCTCATATGAATTTCTTTTGTGCATCTAATGGACAGAGAGAGAGAGAAGAGATGGGGAAAGAGAGTATGTACACAAGAGAGAGAGAGCTCTGGTGTTTCTTTTTATGACACTAATCCTATTGTATCAGGGCCCCATCCTTATGATCTTATCAATATTAATTACCTCCGTATAGGCCCTATCTCTAAGTCCAGTGACACTGGTAGTTAAGGCTTTAACATATGAATTTTGAGCATATGCAATTCAATCCATAGCACCATTTTGTCATAATACTGGCATGAAAGTATAAAATGGTTTAGCATGGTAGTCTTAGTGATGAGAAAAAACATGCAGTAGTTCTATAACTCCAGATCTTATATCCTGGCCAAAATACATGGTTTGTGGGAATTCTTATCCAACTAAGAAGTTAATTCAAAATTGTTTAATAACCTTCATTTTGTCTTTAATGGGTACACCATTTTAAGCCATGGTAACAAGAAGAAAAAAGGTAAATTAAAATTAGAATTCTCCTTTTGTGTGCATTATTTAGAAATTGATGAATATTGGCTAATTTAAAATCTTGAAAATTTTTTGAAAATTTGGCTAGAATATTAACAGATTTGCCTATTATTCAAAGGCTTGATTGAGTAGTTGACTTAAGCTTATTATTTTAAGTAGAAGAGTATAAGAAAGTTTACTAATTTCAAAATATTAGGGAGATACTTAAGAAAACTTGAATTTCACTATATTTACAGGTTGAGTTTATTGTTCACAAGTGATATTTAGGTAATAATAATAGTTTGGTCTTAGCTTCTTGTTTACTTAGCTCTTGTTTAACCCCAAATTTTACGATAGAGGTATCTTTATTTTCCCTGTTTAATGCATGTGGAAACTGTGTCCCAAAAATGTTAGACATCTTCTCAATGCCACACAAATACTAGCTAAATGAATTAGGATTTGGATCCAGGCATCTCATTCCAGAGTTCGTACTCTTAATCAATATGTGATACTGCCTCATGATACTTATATAATACTGTAAGGCTTGCTATTTAAAAAAATAATAATAATTAAATCTTTAATGTTGTCATTAATGATTAATATTAACAATAAAAAATTGAATATGCAAATGTATCTAAATTTTAATGTTTAAGAGTTTATTTTCCTAAAGGCTATCTTACTGAAAATGCTTATTAAATTTGCTATGTTTTTAAGAAGAAAAAACAAACGTATATATCAAATCTCAAAACTTAATAAAAATTATATTTACTTGGCCATTTAAATTGATTGTTTTGAAAACATAGTAACTGCCACATAATCACTTATTTTTATAGAATAGTCAACTACACATTGACATGATTATCTTCTAAGAATTTAGAATGTTGTTGTATTTCCCTTTTTTTTGCAATAAATACTTTATTTTTAACAATTTCTTTATTTTGAACAACTTAAGGTTAAATTCTTCTCAGGTGAGATATTTGGAATATAGTCTTTCTATTCACTGCTACTTTCATGATTAAAAAAAAGACAATCAAAATAATTTCTAAGATTTATACCTGAAGTAAACAAAGATGAGCACAGTTCCCAAACTAATCCCAATTAGCAGACTTCCATCTAGTACACTTGTGCTCTACTGCAGAGACACGATACTGAGCACTAATGAAGTCCATTAAATCCTACAAGTCTCTGCATCCACTGTAGCCACCAAAGTCCTGCTGTTCTTCATATTCGGGATACACTGTATCATCTATACTTTCCAGGTTGCAGTGGAGCAGGGAAAAATTTCCATGCCTATCTCTGTGCCACATCATTTCTGTTATTAGGCATTTGTGCCCTCTCTTCTAGCATTTCCCAAATCAAATTTAAATTGAATACTGTGTTCCTGAAACCAGCAAAATAAAACATGATGCCAGGCGATTTGATTAAGATTAATATGGGATATATGTGAGGGGGGCAAGGGACAGTGGCATTTAAGGATCCACAAATTATATCATGCATATTGCTATCTCCCATGTTAAGGCTGGCATTATCTCTAACATGAAATATGGCGGAAACTCCCAGAGAAAGTCCAAAATCTGAAGAATTTTATCCTGGACTAATTCTCTTGGAAGAACATTTTCCTTTAATGTTTAGCATAGAGTCATTCAGTTGGTCAAGGTCTAAAAAAATGTGTAGGGTGTTTCTAAGAATGAGGATGGTGTAATTTATTTGCTTTCTGATTAGGAACATCCACTTTGGAGAAAAAGATATTTGGCTTCAATTCTCATCCTCTCTACATAATAAATGATTTTGGTTAACTAAATTAATGCCTCCGAACTTGAATTTTTGGTACATAAAACAAGTACACTTCATATTCTAAGAATTTAAAAGATTATATATATATATATATATATACTCCTAAATATATGAGCTAAAACATTTAGCACATTGCACATAATAAGGACTATATGAATTGTAAGCCCTATTATCTGCCATTATGCCAAATTCTCATAGTTTTGTTTGGACCTTTCATATGTCACTTGTCATTTAATACTAAGTTTTACCTGTATTTGCATATTCTGATAGGCTTTCAACTATTTAAGGGCATGACTCAGTTTTATTTTGGTGTACCTGCATCACATACATAGCATAATAATAAACAATGCACATCTACTAAGCATTTCCTGTGAATCTAAGAGTTGTAAATACCATAAAAAAAAAAAAAGCAAATTTGGTTCTCAAGGGGAGTGAAATTAGATCTAATTATTTTAATTTCCCAATAATATATTATTTAGTTGTGAACTCTTTATGCTAATATTAAATTTTAGAATATGGTTTATATTTTAAAACTATTAATAGGCTATCATAGAAAACACAATAGTCAATTCACCCAGATTATAAATGTTTTTTATCCCATTTCTAAGAATTCATACTCCTATAATTTTGTAATTAAGTCTGCCATAATTAAATGCTAATCTCCTTAAATTAAAAAAAAACAACAACAAAAAACAAAACTACGATCCTAACATGGATCTGTGCATTAAACAATGACAAGCCTCTGGGTTCAATGATAGAATCCAGGGCTCTGCTTCCCAGAGATGAAAATTCAACAGTAAATATTGGATTAGCCTTGGCAATTTGAATTTATAACAATAACAATAAACAGGTACTTCTGATAGAGAAGGTAGTTGGCTTCTTTAGAAAAAATATTCTCCCTTTCGTTTTATATAAATATATAAATTTTTAATGTCAGATACATTATTTGCATAGAATCATTTTTATCAGCATTGGCAGTTAAGTCTGAAAGGCAGATGAGGTGTTTGACAATCATCTGACAGGCCAAGGGGGTTATCCATTGCCCTTGTCCATGTGGAACTTTCACATTTGGACCTTAGTGTTGTTCCATGCCATCAGTGGGGCAGGAGGATCTATGGGTCTGTCTTCATAGAAGCACTCTGCAGCCATTCCTCACTTGGATTTGGTTGTGTCCTAAGACAATCCCTGAAACCTGGGTCTCATCCTCTTATATTGATCCCACAGAAATCTCCCTTTGTCCCATCCTATCCAAAGGGACTTCGTTTTGGAGCAAATCCCTGCTTTTCACCTTGTATCTTCAAGATACACCACCTCTTCCTGAAATACCTTTTTATTTTGTCCTTTCAACTATTCTGTAGACTGCATACATTTCAATATATTTAGTTTCACAAACATGCTATATGTGTGTGTGTGTGTGTATAGATAGATAAATAGATAACTTTCTCTCCTTTTGTAACTTTTGTTTTCTGTCCTATTAACATGTGTCCTTTGAACAATGAAACATTGCTTTCACCTTTTTTGGCTATACAAACTTGAGCAGACAGCTTAATCCTTTCTTGTACCTCCATACTATACTGCAAGTAATATTTCTACTTCATAGGGCTTTTAGGTGGATTGATAAATCAACGTAAAATTATTAGAGTAAGCACCATATGACACAGTAAGCATTATACGATATTGTTATTGGTACTATTACAATAATAATCATTACATTCATGGGAGTAGGGTGAATATATTTAGTAAATACTGCCAACATGTAAAAATTCATATGTAAAATACATAACCACATTTTGTTACAGTTGATATGTGTAGGGGAAAATAGAGTTGAACAATTATATTGCGAGTTGACAAAAATAGAAAAGCAGGCAACACATTTTATACCAAATAAAGCTTTACAACTGAATTATCCAATTAATTGTCTCAATTCTCCAGTTTATTTTATCAATTAAGTTCCTACCCCAAATAATAATTGCACTGGTTCAATACTTTGATTTAAGAACATAAAAACAAAAGCATTACCAGGATTTAGCAAAAATAGTTGTCTTTACAATGCTTCAGAAACCCGTTTGTTCCCCAGTGAATACTAAACACAATGCCATTTTATGTCTAAATCTATCTTTGAAAAAAATTCATATGGAAACTGCTTTTGGTTATTAGATTTTGAATTAGGTAGAGTACATCGTTTATACCACCCATGCATGTGATCATTCATTGATTTAATATGCACTGCAGGAGAGCCATCAAGGGAAATAGAGGGTTGATATTAGAATGTGAAATTGCATAAAAGAAGATGAATGATAAGGACTTAACCATAACTGTATCTGCTTTTCCACAGAGGGGCTTGGCTCAAATAGGAAATTCTATAAACAGAATTTGAATAACCTGTACTATTAAAGGGTTATATGACATATTTTTAATTTAAGATGTTTACTTGTGAGAGAAACAAACCATTTAAAAACACTGAAGTGCTTTAAAGTGCTTTTCAAATATGAGGAGTCTATGTATTTTAAAACTGGATTGTTGAGCATAAATGCATTTATACAATGATAATGGAGTTTGTAATATTTCATAGATATTTGTATTTCAATCCCCCCTCCTACCTCAGCACACAACTTACAAACAAATAGTATCGCTGGAGAAGGAGAAATATCTTCTTTTCCCACCTGAAAGTTGGCATTTAAAACTCATCCAGACACTTTGTGGTTTGGACAGTGGTTTAGTCCCTTTTATACTTTTTGTATTGGAGGATTCATATGGAGAGTATTAGACTAGCCAGTAAACAACTTTGCGACGGAACAAGTTTAGGAAGGAGAAGGAAGAGAGGGTTTGTAGTTGACCCAGAGAAATATGGATGGTATCATTTAGAGAGCCAGAATAGTGGCTTGCTTGGTCGAGAGGAATAATAGTAAGATTCAAACAAGGATTCGAAAGGAGAATGTAATTCACACTGCCAAGTGTTTACCATAATATGGAAGAAGTTAGAGATCAGAAGATATAGAGCCCACTTTCTTAAACAGTTGAGACCAGTGAGGTTGAAATTTACTTTAAAGTCACATAGCTAATAAGTAACAGAGAAAGAACTTGAGCTCCATCTCTCTGACTCTAAAACATGTGCTCATTTCCACCCGAAGGCCAGAGAATAGGGAGAATTGGGAGTAATTAAAATTCCATATATATTTATTACCAGGGGAAATTTACTTCAGTATGGGTATGGGCCAGAAGGTGAATTAAAAACAGTAAGAATTTAAGACTAAGTGTAAGAAAACAAGAAGCACATTCATCCCCAAACCAGCAGATAGACTCACTAATACCACTCCTGCTTCTCTTCAGGATGCAGTAAGATAACCAATATTTGAAAGATAAACAAAAGATCCACCCATTAATATTTGTACCATGCTGTGTAAGGCATAATGGCTAGATAGATGACAGATAGATGGTAGGTGGATAGGCAGATATATAGTTGCCCTCTACCTTTTTTCATGCCATTGTCTGAGACATCTCCTTCCTACCTTCTTCATTCCAACTACTCCTTCAAAATAAATGTCAATAAACAGCCTCTTTCTGTAAGTGCTTTCTCTTCATGCCCAGTTAAGAAATCAGGCCTCTCTCTTTTGTCCTACCATAATATCCTATGCATATATCTAATTTCCATCTTCTGACAGTATATTACTTGTGACATACTGCATTTTGGGCTTTCTCGATATAAGTCTGCACTATTCTGCCCAAAGACTGTGTTTTGTTTACCACTGGGTGAAGAACATAAATTGTTTAGAACTTAGAGGGACAGTTTTTAAAAGTAATGTTAGTTGCTATTAATAAAAACTGCAATAACTGGTGCATTCTTTTTAAAATCAAAGTTTATTACTCATTTATGTAAAGTATAATAATAGATGGTGGGTGTTCTCTACTGTACTTTGTCCTTTAGAACTTGGGTGCTCAAGGAAATGCCGTATTCACTATGTGTCTTAGCATTGACATCCAGCCACCAGATGGGGAAAGAATATGGTGACAGTTTATGTGCTAGTGTTTGTATGGGCAAGCCTGAAGTAGTATACATTACATCTGCTGACATTTCACAGGCCATAATTTAGTTACATGGCTATAACGAACTTAAGGTTCTGAAATTGACTCTAGTTGTGTACCCAAGGAGAAAGAGGGAAAAAAAAAAAAAAAAGGTTTGGTGAACATCTAGGGAGGCTTTAACATAATACTAGAAGTATTATGTAAATTTTGGTTGAATGAATTGAGTGAAATGATAAATTGCTGAATGAATATCTGAATAAATATTTAATCAACATGGTCAAGCTCCTCTGGAATTACCACACCTTCCCACTATAAAGCTTTGAACGGTTTGGTTTGTGCTATTCTCTGCAATAAGACCTGACATTGATAAACTTGAACTGGATAGAGATAAAAAGAGATTTTCTAGTCTTCAGATTTATAATCTTTAAAAATGTAATTGTTAAATGACACATTGGGCACTTGACATAAATCCTCAATTCAAAAAAAAAGTGCTAAAAGGTAAATATTGTTATGTTACTTTTCAGACAAGAGTACAAAGTATCAGAGGTTATTACCCAGTCCTGCTCAGCTAAAACTGGGGGACTATTTCACTCCAAAGCCTGTCTCTTGTTGTTGCATGCGGCTACCTAACCATTATGCTCCTCATTAGGATTCACTAGGATTTCATCCTCTGCCAACTCACATTCCCAAGAGTACACTGACCAATTTTAGGTTATCTGTTCCAGATAATAATCATAGAGAAGTAAAGTTATTTTGATTTTTAAAAAAACTCTTCTGGAAATAACAATGGATAATAAAATAGGCAATCCAAAGGAGTGTTATCCAAGATCAGAAAATAAGCAAGAGAATCATATCTTCACACTTCCTATTTTTAGTGTTTTTAGAAATTATAATAATATTTAGCATATTGATATTTTCCATCTGAGATATATATATTTGGTTCAACATTAGTCCTTATTTATTTTCTGTTTGCTTTTTTAAAATTTTAATTCCAATATTATTAACATAGTGTTATATTAGTTTCAGGTGCACATTATAGTGATACATCTGCTATTTTAATAAGAACCAAGGAAGCAGATGTCCTGTGATGTCTCTGTATCTTTTGTAGTCTCACACATTTTGGAGCTTTCTTTGGGAAAATAATACATCGAGAGTTTGATGTTTTACCTTCTTAATCCACTGTCTTTTGCATCTGTCACTATCAGATATTAGAAAATAACATCTTGTCAGCTGCATTGTGTCAGTTTTCAGGGAAAGTCTACCTCTGCCTGCACACATGGCTTCAGCAAAGGCTGAAATGGAATATAGTCAAAGGGATCATTAAGCCACTTACATCTTGATGTGATATCACAAATTCATCATTACTTAGAATAAAGAGCAATATAGCAGGAAAGAAAAGATTGCATTCCATGTAGAATGTGTTAAACAGTGAAGTGTCCATAAAGGTGTATTGGATTAAATATGATGACATCAGATGGAGTTTCTGAATTACTAATACAAAAATTGCAAATAATTTTGAGAGTATTAAAGCATTTGGAGAAATAAGTCAACAACTAATCGTAACTATTTGAGCATTTTCAAGTCCTAGCAGATCATATATTCCAATTACTATCCATCAGGAAACTCACATTTATATTAGATGATAACTACCTTTATGAGTATTAGAAAAATATAATTTATTATAAAATTATTTTATTTTTATTTTAATTATTTAAAAATTATTTAAATTGTTTCATATAAAATATTTTATTTTATTTAAAATAAATACTATATAAAAAAACATAAATAATTGAAGAAAATAATGAGACAGTTCCTCTCCAGATATGAATGGGTTCTATTAACTATGATAACTGAAAGAGAAAGTCTTCATGGTCAATTTGGACAGTAGTCCATTTATTCTTTAATATTTAGTGTGTGCCTATCATGTGCAAATGTGTTTTAGATAGCTAGATGTTGGGGATATATCAGCGTAGTTTAGTGCCTCTGCATTTATATTTATTCAGTCATCAAGAGTTAGACCCATCACTATTTTGCAGCATAACTGGAAATATCAGCACAGAAAAAAAAGGCAATAGCATCTTAGTATTGGTGTGAAAGTACTTTTGACCTCATGAACCATCTGAAATAGTGTATGGTTCCCACAGAGGTTAACAAACTGCTCTTAGAAAATTGCTGATGTGAAGCAACCTATAAATGCAGTGATATATATTTTTCATTTATTCAATTGCTTAATGGATAACCTTATTCATATTAGCCAATTTAAAATATTAAATTTAATTGGTATGAATTACAAGTTAAATAAGGGAACTTTATAGCATTTTCTAGATGGTAGAGAAACTACTTTCAGAATAAGAGAAATTGAAAGATTTGTTTCACATCATTTTCTTTTTTGATTCCAGATCAGCAAAAAATTCTATTACATTTCTAGAACAAAAGTTGTTTCATGGTTAAACTTCTAATTTAACTGAGATTCAGCATACCAAACAACAAATTTCAAGTTTCAATTTCACTCCTATTATATGTGTTCAATTTTGTGTCTTGAAATACAACAAATATTTATTTCTATTTTCTTTCTTCTAAAAAAAAATAATAATAGAACAATATAAAATACACTTTTCATAAAATGGAAGCTCAATACAAATGAATTATGCTTCTGGACATAACCAAAATTAGTTTACATAAATTCAGTATTACTTTACTGCAAAACAAAAGCCTCAACATATGTTACACATATTGATATGCTAAATATAGATATACCTAGAGTATATATATATATACATATATATATATACTCTAAGTATATATAGAGTATATATATATATGTATATATATATACATATATATACACACACACAAATATGTATATATATATATCCTATATTAGTATATTAGAGTATATTATTGCTTTCCTGGAGTTGAAAATTCTAGCATGCACAGTACATTTCTTTAGTATAATTTAAAATGATGGTTTACAATATGAATTTGATAATCAATTGCAGAATACAACTACATAAGCCATATTATGTAATCAGTCATCAGGATATGCTTTAAATTTCAGTTTCTAATTAATGTAGTATATGATCTTAAGCTTTATGCACATTTAAGAGCTTTCACAGATTTGCCTTTAAAAAGATGATTCTCTAAAATGATTTAGAAGAATATTTGCAAGTGAAATTCTTTTATCTATTTTTATCTACAATAGTACCAATTAAAGCAGTATTTTCTTTTAAATATTCATAAGTGGTACATCTCTGAGTAATATTGAGAAATAGGCAAATGACAGGCTGATTTTACGCAACTATGCAATTAAAATAATTTGTTCTGGCTGTTTTCATAGGTTATAAATCCCATAACCATACTTCTTTATAATTTCAATTAGACCTCCAATTAATTGAAGACCAATTCCTTTGCTCTCTTATATGGGATAAAATGAAAATAATAGAAAAAAATATTTTACATGGAATTATAAAATATAACAGTAGTCAATTCAATATACATAGAATTTTAAGTACTAATAGTAAATATGAAAAACAGCATATTTTCATATTCTTACAACTTTACCTTTGCAATCTAGGTATTCCTTTGCTCTGTTTTCCTGGGGTGGCAGGAGGAATCCAGAATTCAGTAAAAGTGGGTTGCAAGAAATTATTACCAATAATCAAGTTATATTATTATTATTTTTATTTTGTCTCAGAACCCTTGAAAATGTGATATATTATCAAATTTTGATTCACTGGTCACTATTCTTTCTACCCCTTCCCTACTTTAATTACTGATTCACAATTAGCAGAAAGAAAATCATTCTCAGTCTAAATTTTTCCATTTGAATGCCAAATTACATGGAATCCTTATATCAAACGTATGACTAATTCATTGTATTTATTATAATTTTTATGAATGAGGAGTGTGATATATGAGGAAATATAAAGGGTCTGGTCAGTGGATCTCATTTTATGTTTATTTATATTATTTAGCTTTATTTACAAATGAAATTGTATATATTTAAGGCATATAACATGGTGGTTTATTTATTAAGTGTTTATTGACCATCTACTTAGTTGAGGTTTTGGGGATGAATTTGATGGTGAAAAATCAGACTGGAACCCTGCACTCAGGATAATTAAAGCCAACTGGAAAAGACAGGCATTCATTAAATATTCACAGGCATTAACATAAAGGTACAACCAGAATACATACTTTGACTTAGTGGTACATTTCCATTAGAACATTTCATAGAAGATTTATCATATTAGAGAGGTCAATTATGTTTCCTTTAGGAAGATACATTTGAACCGACATTTGAAATGTAAAAACAAGTTTATTACTTAATAAAACATTATCTAAGACAAAGAGAAAACAGCACTACATTCAGATAGAACAGCAAGGGTAAGGACACTGGCCTGAGAGACTTAAAGATAGCCAGTGTGCCTGGGGTGTGGCAATTAGAGATGACATCTAGTGGAGAAGGCAGTGGTGAAGAGAGATTAAACAAAGAAACAAACAAAAAATTCAGAACTTAGTGATGAATTTGGTGAATGTCTTTATGTAGAAGGAAAGGTCAAATAAGATTCCGAGGTTTCTGGCTCATATAATTAAGTCAATTCACTGAGATAAATAACATTGGAAGAGTCATCTTCCAATCAAGGTTTATCTTTTGGAGTGGTGAGGGGGAAAGATGATATAGGAGGGGCAATGAAGAAAGTCAACAATTTGGTTTTGTACATCTGGTGTTTTATTTCCCCTTAAAATATCTAAGTAGAAATATGAAATTAAACAATGAGTAAAACAGTCCAGAGTTCAGTGGAGAACTTTTAGGTAAATTTGTGAGTCATCTTTATAGAGGTAAATATTGAAACTTTGGGCTTCAGGTATATGTAGTGAGAGAAGAAACAATCCTAGTACCAAGACTTGGGGGAACTCTAGGAGGTGGAGTCTGAAAAGAAGAAAGAGAGGCTAAGGGGGCAGCGGCAGTCCCAGTAGAGTTTAATGGTACAGAAGCCAAAGAAATACAATATTTCAAGAAGGAGTAGGGGTCAATAGTGTTTGTTTCACAGATAGATAAATTAAATGAGAAGTATGTCATATACAATGTACCTAAAATAGACGAACTCATAGGCTAGGACTAGGGAGGAAGGAGTTAATAGGGAGTTGTTATCCAGTGGTTATAAAGTTTCAGTTAAGCAAGATGAATACATTCTAGAGTTCTCCTCTACAATATTGTGCTTATAGTTAACAATACTGTATTGTACACTTAAAAGTTTATTAAGGGGGGTAGATATCACATCCAGTATTCTAACCACAGTAAATAAATAAATGGAGAGGAAAAATGTCTATTGGCTTTAGAGACATGGCAGTGAACTGAAACATTTATATGAGGCTTTTTGAGAAAGTGGTAGAGGGAAAGCCATTTTAGAGTAAACTGATGAGTGAATGGAGGAGGATGATGAAATAGAACTATCCTGGAAAGGTTGAATGGAAGAACAGTATAAAAGAAAGAGTTTAAATCCAAGAAAACACTATAGATAAGACATTTTCTAATAATGCTGGCTTTACTTTCTAAAATTAAGATAGTAGTGATTTTCAAAGATTAAACATTAGAATAGATGTTGCAAATCACATATGGGAAATGCTGGAAGAGAAACTTTTGGGGAGTTGGAAAATCAAATCAGTACCTCTGACCTGTCAGGTTTTATTTAAAATCACATTATTTTTTTTCCTACCAGTAAAATGTGCATTTAAATATTAGCTTTAGCAACCCACATTAAACAAGTCAATGTAACATGACTTGTACTATTCTTAATACAATTTATAATATAATTAGCATATCCAGGAGGAGATGTTATTTCTGAGAATAACTTAGCATTTTATGGAAAATTGATAAAATATCAGAATACTGAATGATCCATTATTGTAATGGAGTACCTAACTAGCCTTTGCTTAGAATTTTTTTTTTTAAGGTTTTATTTATTTGACAGAGAGAGAGAGACACAGCGAGAGAGGGAACACAAGCAGGGGGAGTGGGAGAGGGAGAAGCAGACTCCCCGCGGAGCAGGGAGCCCGGTGCGGGGCTCCATCCCAGGACCCCGGGATCATAACCTGAGCCGAAGGCAGATGCTTAATGACTGAGCCACCCAGGTGCCCCAAGAATTTTGTTTTTTTAATCACATATTTATTGGCTATATTCCTATAATATGAAATTTTAGGTGTCATTTCCCCAAGGCTGATACACAATTTATATAAATGAATATAAATGTGAATATATATATATGAATATATATATATGTGTGTGTGTATATCGATACACACACATGCACACACACATAACTGCAACACAAATTAAATTTTTGGAGTGTCTCTTAAATATAACAGTATCTTATATTACATATTTATTTGTGAAGTACATAACAGGCATTGATTTTTTTAAATCATTTGTGGACAAGTTTAATTTTTTTGACAAGTTTAATTGTTAATATTCCTTGATATCAATTGTGTGCAATTTTCCTTTAGTATTGAATATCACTTCACTTTTACCTAGATTTATCATGTTATTGTCTCCTTTCAAATAAAAATTAGGAATTAATTTTTCTAGGGGAAAATCAACAGCGGCCTCTGCATAATAAAATACACTAACAGAAGTAGAACATTAAGAAATGTATTGTATTTCATGACATAATAAGGAATGGAAAAGTTGACCTAGCCAGTTAGGATACAGGGCAAGGAGATAGGGTGTGAGACATACTGTTGGGATAAACTAATCTGGGCTTGCTGTCACATTGCACACATCCCAGCTGATCATTTAATTTGATATAATTTTTTTAAACTATAAGAATGTCTAACCAGATAGTAGAATATAGTATCTGGAGCTTATAAATCCAGATTAAAAGTGGTTTACCTGTGAAAATATTTGGCATATAGAAATTCCAATAGAATGGGGATGAGTTGGACCATGGTAGAATTGTGACAAAGTCTGGAAGAAGTTTCTTCCTTGCAGCAAAGAGCAGAGACCTTGTCACCAAGCTAAATTTCAAAAAAAGATTCAAGTTTCTGAGTTTGGGGAATATTCAGATTTATGACGGGCTCCAAACTTGGAGCAACATAAATTGTTAATATGAGCCATATTTTAGTATAGGGATATAGTACCATACCTGGAAAAAAAGTCCCAAAGTTGGGGAAATTATTAGATCTAGATACATAACTGGATTGTCAAAATTAAAACTATTATTTACTATTTACAGAGAAAATAAAAACTTCTAGAAGTTTGTGTCTTGTTAGTCCTACTGGTCCAAGGGAACTTTACGTGGGTCTTACTTAGGAGGAAGTAGAGATTATAAAGAATTTGGATAGCATGGACTCAGGGACTTAATGTCCTTATTCATGTTTCTGAGGTTAAAACTTGCTTGACATTTTATACTTTTGGTTCTGGTGGAAACTTAGTATAATGAATGAATCCTATTTATACCTGATGGTGAAGATTAATGAAATGGTGTCTTGGAAACAGAAGGTCAGTGAATATCTTTTACAACTCCACATTCTTCCTCTCTTATACCTGTAGAAATACGTAACATCTAGCTTTAGTTTATTGCACTGCAGGAAGAGAAGTTACCTTAAACAAAAATAAATACAAAATCTATCTAAAGAGATACAAAATAATATTCTAGTCTGTCTATTAATATGATGTATGAAAACTATAAATTCTGATTTAATCATTTTAGCACATGTGATGAGAGTGGCTATCAGAAGTAGAGGTTTCTGGGATGCCTGGGTGGCTCAGTCAGTTAAGCATCTGACTCTTGATTTCGGGTCAGGTCATGATCTCAGGGTTGTGAGATTGAGCCCTGTGTTGAGCTGGCAGGGGAGCCTGCTTGGGATTCTTTCTCTCTCCCTCTCTCTCTGCCCTAACCGCCCCCTCCCAACATGTATGCATGTGTATGCATGCTCTCTCTCTTTCTAAGAAGAAGAAGAAGAAGAGGAAGAGGAAGAGGAGGAAGAGGAAGAGGAAGAAGAAGAGGAGGAGGAGGGAGGGGGAAGGGGAGAACAAGGAGGAGGAGGGGGAGACAAGGAGGAGGAGGGGGAGAACAAGGAGGAGGAGGAGGAGGAGAAGAAGTAGTAGTAGTAGTGGAGATCTGGCTCTTCTATCTATTGGAGGCAATCTTGGATATTTCTTGAAGGCGGAAAAAAAGTAACAACTTGGCTCATGGTATGATTCTTTACCCTCACTTATTGTATGTAAACAAAGAGGCAAGTGTCACTCATGTCTATTCAATTTCCAGATTAGAGATGAATTGCAAATTGGCACATTTTCGCAAAATGGCATAATATTTTATTGATTCCTATTGCCATTGTAACAAATTGCCACAACCTTAGTTGCTTTAAGCAAAGAAATTTTATTATTGTATTCTTTAAGTAAGAAGTACAAAATGGATTTCACTGGACTAAAATCAAGGTTATGGCATGACTACGTTCCTTCTAGAGGCTCTAGGAGAAAATCCACTCCCTTGCCTTTTACAGATTCTAGAGGCTGCCTGTATTTCTTGGACTGTATCCCTCTTCTATCTTCAAAGCCAGAAAGAGCATCTTCACATTTCTCTCTGATTTTGCTTTAGTTTTCTCATCTCTTTTTGTAACTGTTAAGGACCCTGGTGATATCTAAAGAGATACAAAATAATTGGGCCAACCCAGATAACCTAGAATAATCTTCCTATCTGGAAATCCTTAACTTAATCACATCTACAAAGTCCTTTTTGCTATTCAAGGAAAAATATTCACAAATTCCAGGGATTAGGATGTGGACATCTTGTGGGGAGGCATTATTGTGCCCATCACAAGTACTGTATTCCTTTCCATTCAAAAAATACATATTTCCCTATCTTATTAAAATGAAAGGGAAAAAGATCTTATGAATTCCAACGCCTGTTTAATGAAGCCTCATTAACAAGATCCTCATTATCACTTTTTCCTTGAATACCTGAATACTCACTTTGGCTGAGTTACTTGTTAGCACTCCATTGGCACCTCCTTAGCATATTTCTATTAGCACTTTACAGCTGTATGAATATATATATATATATATCAATATTTTAGCTAATTTCAGATCAAAATGTGTATTAGTTACTTAAGCTTTGAGGGAAGAATATTTCAAAAATGAAAATATGTAGCCCAGTAGGCAAACATTTTTTTTTCCTCATTAATATCTTATTCTAATTTGCTATTCATTTTCTTTCAAATAGTGACAGGTGCTGAATGCTAATAATACATGTTCTATCAGCAGATATTTGAGGTCATTAATTTTGGAATTAAAGTCCGGAATCAAATGCCAGATGAATAGGGTTACTCCAGAATATTTGGGTATATCGCTGTGTATTAAGTATCATTAACTAGGCCATCTGTTACAGTCAACATTATTTATAAGCAAAAAAAATGGGTTATACAACTTTGCAGTGATAACTAAATTTTTTTTTAAAAAATGATCACAAATAGGGGCGCCTGGGTGGCTCAGTCGTTAAGCGTCTGCCTTCGGCTCAGGTCATGATCCCAGGGTCCTGGGATCGAGCCCCACGTCGGGCTCCCTGCTCTGCGGGAAGCCTGCTTCTCCCTCTCCCACTCCCCCTGCTTGTGTTCCTGCTCTCACTATGTCTCTCTCTGTCAAATAAATAAAATCTTTAAAAAAAAATGATCACAAATAAAACAAGATTCAATAAAGAGAAAGTAAATTAATTTGTGGACAAAAGGTGGACCTAGTTTCTTTAGTTATTCTAATTACAATAAACTTTGTGTCATAAATGCAATCATTCAGTAATTCAATATAGCTTTGTGTCTTAAAACCTTGTGATACTAGTGTGACATCTGAAGTCATAATTTTTAGGGAATTAAAATAGGAAAAAATACTTTGGACACACCGTCTGTTGTGTTGTCACTTTATAGATACGGACACATACGCTCCTCTTCAGAATGCACATGCAAAATAATTTATTGTGCTTTAATTTTTTCTGACATGATGTCTTTGTTTCCAAAGGTCCAGGGAAACACAGTTTGGCTTTTATCCCATATACATAACTTCATAGACAAATGCACCTATATTTGAAGTTCTCACAAGTAACCAAAATCAATGGGAAATGGCTGAATAACAAGGGATGCAGTGGACCAAAACAAAAACATTAATTTTAAAAAAATCATCTGGGCATAAAACCAAAAGCCATTAATGCCATTAATGGGGATAAAATCCTGTCTATTAGAAAATCTGAGATTCCAAGGAAGGGATGTTTGCATTGTTCATGTGTGTTTACTATTCAGAATTTTACCCAGTTCTCTTCAGCTGACCCGCACATTTACTATCCCCTGTTTTTACTAACCTCAAGCTTCTTAGGAGTTCTGCTGTACAGCTCAGCTTCTCAGGTACCTCTTCACTATGTCCAAGTACATGTATTTTCTCACCTTTTTTTTTTTTACAGATTACCTCCACCAGTGTTTCAAAAATAAACTGAAATTTTATCTTCAAAGAGAGCCCTCCTATAATTGTCATTAGTGTCCTTTTACATATTTTGATTTATTTACTAATTTTAGTGAGAAACATGAAAAGAGGGGAAATAAAGCTCTAAAATGTTCTAGGATTATGGATACTCCTATGTTTTTGAATATATGTCTTTCTGCAACTCAGGAAAATGTTAGACTTTTATCACCTTTAATACCGCTTTTTGGTCCAATTCTACTAGTCTGTGCATAAAAAAATGCCATTTGTTTTTTTTATTTTCATTCTTTCTTCCATATATATTTATTGTCTCCACAGCCATTTATTTCCTCCATTTTTTTTCTTTGAGAACTCCATGAATTAAAATTGTTTTCCAGATCATTGAACAAATTACCTACAATATTAAATTGTTAGAACATAATCTATAGAAGCCAGAGCTGAATTTTAATTTTTTTTTTTTTTTGCTCAGGAATTTCTGTCAAGCACCTGGATCAGTGCATGGTTCTATAAGGCTGACTACATACATATATAAGTGATTGGTCAACATTTTGGAGTTCTCTTCATCTTTTAATTCATTTTTTGTTTATTTTTAAAAATTTTATTCTCCCCTTTTATTTGCTGAATGTTTTTTTATAGATGCTATTTTTCTTTGCCTCTTAATTTACTAAGTAATTCTGAATATTTTCAGTTGCATTTCATTTCTCTTGGGTAAAAACCTAGAAGTAGCACTACTGGTCATTTGATAAATATAGTTGTAACTTTTTGAGAAACTACTGAGCCCTTTTCCAGACCTCCTGCACCATTCTCTCCAGGAATATAAGACAGTTAAAGTTCTCTCTCATCTTCACTAGCTTTTGGATTTTTTTTCATCTTTCATTTTTAAAATTGTTTTTGCAGTTTTAATATATGTGAGTAGTGGTAACTCATTATGGCTTTAATTTGTTTTCTTTAGTTACTAATAATATTGACAATTGCCTAACTTACCATCCAAAAGTCTTCTGTGGTTAAGTGTGTATAAAAATTGTCCCCATTAATTACCAGGTTGCTTGTCTTTTTATCATTGAATTATTTTTAAATTAATATATAACTCCCATGCCATAAATTAACACTTAGGAAACATGATTTAGACATTTATAGTACACGACTACGCCACCATCACTACCATCTAACTCTAGAATACTTTATTACTACAAAAAGAACGCCCACATGCTATAACTATCATCCCTCAATACTCCCATCCCCTAGGTCTAGGCAATCACTAATAAAGTTTCTGTAATCTATAGATTTGCATATTCTGGGCATTTCAAGTAAATGGAATCATACAGCATATAGCCTTTTATGTCTGATTTCATTTAGCATGATGTTTTCAAGGTTCATCTGTGCTATATATAAAACATGTACCATGCACCATGCACCATTTCTTTTGCAGCCAAGTAATATCAATTGCAATCCATCTGTACCACATTTTGAAGTAGTATCTCATTGTGATTTTGATATACAGTTATCAAATAACAAATAATATTTTCATGTGCTTATTGGCTTTTGTAAATCTTCTTTGAAGAAATGTCTATTCAAAATCTCCCACTTTTTAAAAACTTGTGTTATTTTTCTCTTTATGGTTGAGTTATAAGACTATATATTCTGGATTCTATACCCATGTAAACTATATGATTGAAAATATATTTCCCATTCTTTAGATATCTTTTCATTTTATTGATGGTATCCTTTGGAGTACAAATGTTTTGTTTTTTAATTTTGATGAAGTACAATTTATTTTGTTTGTTTCCTATCTTTGTCGTTTCTTTAAAAAATAGCTAAATCCAAAATCATGAAGAATTATTCTTATGTAAATGTCAAAAGTTTTATATCTTTAGCTCTTGCTTTTAGATTTCTGGTACGTTTTGAGTTAATTTTTATGTATAGTGGGAGGTAGGAATCTAATTTCATTCCTTTGCATATATATATATATATCCATTTGTTCCAGAACCACTTTTTCCCCACTGAATTTTCTTGGCACCCTTGTCAAAATCATTTGACCATAAGCACATAGGTTTATTTCTGGACTCTTAATTCTATTCCACTGAGATATAGGTCTATAGTTGTTATAGTACTACATAGTCTTGGGACTATGGAAACCAGTGTTTTGTTTTGTTTTGTTTCATTTGTTTGTTTGTTTGTTTTTTCCAATTAGAACCCTGACCTTACAAAAAAAAAAGCTGCTTTCTTTGGACATTTATCCATAAATGATGTTTAGCCACTCCCTCTTACATCCTGGGCTTTATCTTATACTTGTTACTAGGCTCTACCATCCAGATGTAAAGATGAGAACTTTAATAAAATCTTTTGAGATTCATGTGTTAAAGAGACAGGAATGGTTACTCTATCATCTAGGCTTTACAAAACTTTGACCAAATTATTAAGGTCCTTTGGAGCAAATAGTTTTCTATGTTGAGTTGAGAAGTTCAGGCATTTATAGCCTCAAATTGCTCGGAAATTGACCGCAGGTGAGTCCATTAGTTTCTGAAGTTGAGTTAGACCATGAAACGGCTGAAAATGGAGTTTAAGTGCTGATCATATTCTCCATAGTTGGGCCTCAACTCTTCTTTTAAAGGGGGATCTGGTCAGAGTTTCCCTCTATCTACCACACTGGCAAAAGAATTGCAATGTGTGGAGGGTTTAACTAAAATATGCTTCTAGAAACTGGGCTTAAAATATTCTCTGGCTTATATCCCCTATGTTTACAGCATCATGAATCAATAAAATCATGAGGCAAATTCCACAGATTATGATGTCCAAAGAAAGTTGGGTGTTATGAAATGTAGGGAAAGTGCACATAAAAGAAGTTGGACAAAAGTGAAATCAAATAATAATTAACTGGAGCTATTGTTTTCTCTTCTGAATTTTGAAGGGTTTTTTTATTATTATTTTAAAATAGGTTAGAATCGAAAAGTCACTCGAGTAAGGTGAACAGGGTTGGCAAAGTCAAAATCTGTAATATACAATTGGCAGAAACTGTGCACACTGGTAATGACATGTCAGCTTTACATATAGGTTTTAAGCTAGTAGCCAATTTAGCTTCTTGAATAGAAGACCAATTGAAAATTTCCAAGAAACATACCAGGCAATACTGGAGAAGTTATGCATGTTGAATTTTTAAGGAATTTGTTCAGGAGTATTTTAAATACTAAGATGAAGAGTTATAAGTCAGTTGATTAATTTATATTTTATTGCTTTTGGTAACACTGAGAATTAACACTACATAGTGGCTTTAGAGGTAAATAGCTGGCAGCATCAGGCTTGATTGTTTATGTTTCAGATTTTCAGGAAAAAAGTGACATTAAAAAATATGATTGCTTACAGGTATTCTGACCATAAAATGTGACTTGGAGAAATAACGTTTTTTCATCTTGAATTAAATTTGAGTTACAGAGCTTACACAAGTTGTACATTTAAATATTTCAAATATTACAAAACTACCTAGGGAAGTAAACATATTAGAAAGTGCAAAAATTGATCCTTTTTAAAAAATGCAGAAATTTACTAATGAAAAGAGCATAATAGACCTTTCTACACAAGATCTTACTTTTTGCTGTTTCTGCGCACATTTGTCTGTGTGAGCTTTGAAAATTAATACAGCCATACATAAGGAAAAACATCAATGCTACATATCAGCATGTATATATTATAGCTGAGCTTAGAGAAAAAAAGGATATCCTGTATTTCTGTGCTATTTTTGAAGTCTTTAGCTGTTGAAATATTGTATAATTTAAGCTATCTTTCTTCTTTTTTTTTTTAAGATTTTATTTATTTATTTGAGAGAGAGAGAATGAGAGACAGAGAGCATGAGAGGGAGGAGGGTCAGAGGGAGAAGCAGACTCCCTGCCGAGCAGGGAGCCCGATGCAGGACTCGATCCCGGGACTCCAGGATCATGACCTGAGCCGAAGGCAGTCGCTTAACCAACTGAGCCACCCAGGCGCCCCTTAAGCTGTCTTTCTAATGGGAAATATTTATTCTTTATTTAATCATCATTTAAGATTTGAAACTAAATATGGCAATGCTCTTTTAAGATCTAGTAAACACATTACATTTTATAATTTTATCTCATCATGTAAAGACTATAAAGTCCTTTTTTAAAATTTATTTTACCGTGTTTAATTGTGGTAAAATACACATAATGTAAAATTTACCATCTAAACCATTTTAAGTACAGTTGAGAAGTGCTGAGTACATTCTCCCAAACTTTTTCATCCTGCAAAACTGAAACTCTGTTCCTATTAAACATCTCTCCATTTTTCCCTCCCCCAGGCCCTGGCAACCACCATTCTATTTTCTGTCTCCAGGATTTTGACTACTCTAGGGACACCCTGGAAGGGGACCATACAATATTTGTCCTTTTGCGGCTGGCCCCTTTCACTGAGCATAATGTCCTCAAGGCTCATCCACGTTGTAGCACGTGTGAGAGTTTCCTTCCTTTTTAAGGCTGAATAACGTGTCATTGTATGGATACACCACATTGTGTTTGTCCAGTCACCCACTGATGAACATTTGAGTTGTTTCCATCTTTTTTTTTTTTTTTAATGTTCAGTTGGCCAACATATAGTACATCATTAGTTTTTGATGTAGTGTTCAATGATTCATTATTTGCATATAATGCTGCTATTCACACATGTGTACAGGTACCTTTCCTAGTTCCTGCTTTCAGTTCCTTGTGCCTTTTACAGAGAAAATTCTGAGGGGCTCTGCTGGATAATATTTGTTTAAATTTCGCATCCATATTCATTAGTGAGCTGGACCCATTCTTCCCCCTTTTGGGGTTGCCGGGTTTTGGTTTTGAAGGAGCGTGTCCTTTTATTTTCTATCTTCTGGAAAAGTTACTATAATAAAGACTTTGCTTCTTCCTTGAGTATTTGGTAGAATTTTCCAGTGAAATCACCAAGGCCTGGAGTTTGCTTGGAGAAGACTGTAAAGTCTTACAATAAGACTTACAATTTTGCCTTATAATATTGCCTTATAATAATGTTGCAACTGATAGAGTATTATTTTAAAAGGTTTAGTTTATTTCTACAAATTTTTTATCATTACTTAGTTCCATATATATATCATATACATGTATATGACTGGGAAAATAGCATGAAGGAAAACTACAATTTACTGAGTGCTAATATGCTTCTTATGTTGTGCTAAATCTTCCACCAAATTTATCACATTTAATCTTAACACTGGACCCTGTGAGATCAGTGTTTGTGACCTTTCTGGAAAGGCAGAATATGTGCCTCACAGAAAACCCTTCCCTTCCTTAAATGAGGTATAGGGTTGTTCTCAATTCCAAAAGGAAGGCTAGACGTTCATAGTTTCTAGAAAAAAAAATCTGAAAAGGAAAGATCATTAGAAAATATTGATTCCAAGACGATTATTGCTGGGAGACAATTTTCCATGAGTCTCATGTGAGCAAGAGCAAAGGCTCCAACATTTTGTTCCAGGCTTTGTTTTCAAGACTTTGTAGCATAAACTGTATAAACTTGTACAGTTTTAGTAAGAGAGCTCCGGTTCCCACCACACTCTAATACTGATTTTGTCAGTTGTTATTTTTTGTGCTAGACTTTCTGATTGGGGGAGGTAGTAATATGTCACTATGGTTTTAATATTCATTCTCCTAATGATTAATCATTTGAAAATCTTTCCATGCACTTGTTGGTATGTAGGATATCGTCTTTGTAAAATTCCTTTCAATTTTTGAATACGTTTAAAGTGGATTGTCCATCTTTTTGAAAAAAAATTAACTGTTATGTATGTATTATGTGTAAGAATCCTTTGTCAGGGGGCGCCTGGGTGGCTCAGATGGTTAAGCATCTGCCTTCGGCTCAGGTCATGATCCCAGGGTCCTGGGATCGAGCCCCACATCGGGCTCCTGGCTCAGCGGGGAACCTGCTTCTCCTTCTCCCTCTGTCTCTCTCCCTGCTCATGCTCTCTCTCTGTATCTCTGTGTCTCCAATGAATAAATAAAATCTTAAAAAAAAAAAAAAAAGAATCCTTTGTCAGATAGATGCACAGCAAATATATTCTCCCTTTCCATGGCTTGTCCTTTCACTGTTTTAATAGTATATTTTAATAAGTGGAAGTTCATAAATTAATGAAATCCATTTTATGAAACTTTGTCATTTTGGTTTGTATTATTTGTGTCCTGGATTTAAAAAAAAAAAATCACTTTGACTCCCCTAGTATCATAAACCTATTCTCCCAATTGTTCTCTAGATTATGATTTTATCTTGCAACAAATACAACTTGCTTGTGATATTTTCCTTTCTCAATGTATAATATAATTTCTTTATATAATATTTTGTTTTTAGTGTTTATATCTATTTTCATGACAGATGATAGCATCCTTTTCTTAAATATCCTTGACAGATTTATGTAAAAATGTATGTTTCATACACTGTGTTGAGAGTGTTTATTTTTTTATGCTATAAAAGAATTTACAGGGGCGCCTGGGTGGCTCAGTTGGTTGGGCGACTGCCTTCGGCTCAGGTCATGATCCTGGAGTCCCTGGATCGAGTCCCACATCGGGCTCCCTGCTCGGCAGGGAGTCTGCTTCTCCCTCTGACCCTCCCCCCTCTCATGTGCTCTCTTTCATTCTCTCTCTCTCAAATAAATAAATAAAATCTTAAAAAAAAAAGAATTTACATAAGCTTAATTGATTTTGTTTTATATTTTTAAATATATTTTATATTTTAAAATATATATAAATATTATATATTTATATATATTAATTATATTAATATTTTAAAATATTTTTATATTTTATTTTATATGTTTGGAGAATTCACAGGTGAAGTCATCTAAGCCTAGAATTTTCTTCTTGAAAAAGTTTTTACATTTCAATTCAATTTCTTAACAAATATAAGATGATTCACACATTTGTTTCTTATGTAAGTTTTTGTTTGAGGTATTTTTCAAACAATTCCTCATTACAACTAAGTTAAAATACAATAAATGTGTTGACAAATTTTTAAAATAATATACTCCCTGGTTTTTTCAAATTACTATAAACATCTATAGCAATGCCTCTTTTAGATTTGATTTGACAGTTGTGGCCTTGTCTCATTTTTTTCCCTTTAAAATATTGCTAGAGTTTTAGCCCTTTTATTAGTTTTGGTAAACACTGTTAAAAACACTGTTAAATTCAGAAAGTGAGTGCATATTCCCCCAGCTGCTGATATCAGTGCTGGAAGATGGAGCTAGGCTTTCAACCATCAATGGCAATTGCCTCAACGGTGGAGTACTACTTCATCCAAGGTCACCAGTCTTTCCAGAAGAGCTCAATTCAATGAATGATCAATACAAAAGAATTAGAAACACCCCATCATGACAACTGGGGACAACCCTCAAGGGTTGTTTTAACTCCAGGGCTCCCTATAGGTTTAGCTGAGTCCTTTGTTGGGCTGTCTGATTCCATAGCCTGACTGTGCAGGACCTAGAGGGTTAGAACATAATTTAGATAATAAATAACTTATCATATATACATGCATCTCCTTTTTTCATGCTTTAGCGAGAAAAATTATATAAACATGCCACAGGATAAAGTAAAGAATCATGGAGGAAACGAGGCACAAACTGAGCTAAACATTAAAAATGACTGTGGTAGATACTAGAAGAAGGGACTGAAAGGCTCAGAGAAATGGGCATGCTGAGTGGATTCTGTAAAACCAGCAAACCCACCAGATGACTTTATTCTTGAGGTGACATACCTATAACTTACCAAATCAACAGGAATGCATTGCTGAAGGAGCCCCAGCAGTACGAAGAAGTTCTCATGGTGCCTCAGCTCTGTGGGCTAGGGCTGATGGTAAGAGATGTCATTACAGTTTGCACTCATTAATAGTCTTGTGATCATTGCAATAGAGTGGTAGTAATAGTATTAGTAATAGAAATAAAGACTACATGCTATAGAGACTAGGATGTGTCATTTAAATCAGAAACCGAGTGGATGTACATAGTAATCAGCATAGTAGAACTTTTTACAATCACTTAGCCTCTCTTCTGTATTTTCTTTTATTTTCTCTTGTGTTTCAAACTGGATGTTCTCTACTGGCCATTGTCTAGGTCAGTTATCTTCTCTTCCTCTATTTCAAATATTCTTTCAAATTTAAGTCCTAATTTATGGATTTCAATTATTGTATTTTTTCAGTTTTAGAATTTCCCCTTGATTCTGCTTTTCTGACAATTCTTCTCTTGATTTTATTCAGTATTTTAATACTAGCTATTTTTAAATCTATGTCTTAGAACTACAACGTATGAATGCCTCTAGGTTTATTTCTATTGCATCTTTTCTTCTATTGGATTTTAGTCATATGATCCTAGCATGACTGAACTAATTCAATGTTGAATATGGTATATGAAAACTTAGAGTTTTGGAAGATAATATTTTTCTGCTTTCATTTTTCTTTGTCAGGTAAGTAGAGTACAGACAAATAAGTTTGATCCAGTCAACACTGGATTTCAGACTTTGGAAAGTCACATTATTTCTGGTTTGCCTTAATTCTTTTGACATGGAACTTTATTTTTTTAAGATTTTATTTATTAGAGATAGCAAGAGAGAGCTTGAGCGGGAAGCAGGGAGAGAGAGGGGGAGAAGCAGACTCCCCACTGAGCAGGGGCTCCATCCCAGGACCCTGAGATCATGAACTGAAGGCAGACATTTAACTGACTGAACCACCTAGGCACCCCAGACATGGAACTTTAGCAGTAACATTGGAAAGTCTGTATTTTTACTAGAACCTCACTCCTTGGCATGCCCTTATTTCTATGTTTTGACTTCCCTGACTGTAGGACTTCCAAAATTTTAGCTTAGTTTTTTAGTACCTTAGCAATTGCTTTCGATATTATGTTTCTGCCTCTAACTTGATACCTGGCAGCTTAGGTCTTAGCAAAAACTTTGAAACCCAATTGCATAGATAATGTCTAATGCATATTTCTGAGGCCTCTTTTCTCAAGATCTTAATCTCTTAAATTTTGGCTAACTCAGTAGCCTTGACATAAGCATTTTCCCATCCATGTCTAGTGAGATGGCTACAATTTTTAGGTTGGTGTTTTTTGTCAGACCTCCATATCCCACACTCTGAATGAACAAATGCCTTCACTGGAAGGAAGGGGGGGGCGGAAAGCAATGGTAAAAGTAAGGTTTACTTCAGTAGATTTTTCTTCAAGATCTTTGTACCTAAAGCCATGAGAGTCTTGTTGTATTTGCAGTACCTTTCCAGTTTTTATAGTTCCCTATTGTGGAAGAATTCCATGATAGTCAGAAGAGATACATCAAAATTCAAATTTTTCCCGAAATGTCAATCTTTATAGTTCCTCCATTTCCAGGAATATTTCAATTCTCATTTCCTTCAACTCTTTATACCATTTCCCACATTTCTTCAAAATGGTAATCTCTCAGTTTTCCTCTTCCTGCCAACTCCCTATTTACTGTAGCATTCTTGTGGAATGCTGATATTGAACATACCTCTTGCCTCATACTTGAATGAATCATTGCTGGTGTTTTTGAAAAGGGGTTTTTCTGTTTTAGGAAGTATATTTATTCCCCTGATACAATTTTTTCGGCTATATTGTAGATGAAAAATTAAAATGTCATCAGCTGTTTAATTTTTTCTGCCTAGTTATTCTCTAGAATAATTTGAGTATTTATTCTTGATGTTATACTTACAAAAAGATCTAGTTCAATCCATTAAGCATATAAGACAATAAAATGGCACTTTGAAATTTCATATTTTAAGAGAAAAAAATTCATGTTATAACAAAGAGTTGATTACTTTCATTATTGGAATTCATGTCAGTGAATCAGAGACTTAAAACCTCTTCACAAATAATTCCTTTTAACATGATCAAGTTAGGATCTTCAAAATATATGAATGCACATTTAAGTATGAATATTTGCATCTTTTCTGTTTAAATGACTGACAGGAAGGTACTTTTTAAAGAATAAGAATAGTTTATTCTCTCATACATATGCCACATAATAAACATGTTAAGAAAAGTGAAACATTTCTCTTCCCTGTTCTTGTTAATTTTTCCCTAACTGTAGACACACGCATGATTTTTATTTCTTTTGAAAAATAAGATAAATAATTGTCATTCCTGTTTCTTTGGGATGTTATCTCTGAAAAGGAGAATTCCCAAGTCTCCAGACTTCAGTAACTTCAGTCTAGGCTTCAGACTTATGAAATGGCATTCCATATGACTTTTGGCTAACATAACCTTAAAAGTTTCAGGAAAACTTCCTAAATGAGGCCAAATATAAGCTAAGGTCTGAAGAATGAACACAGTACCTGAAGAAAGGAGTTAGTCATCTTTCAGCAATATTTATCAGGTCCCAAATGGCAAAAGGTTAAAGGAAGCATTCTGGTAATTGTGTTTATATTTGATTCATTACTTGATTCTTCTACAGACACTCCTGTAAGTACTTCAGCCATTCCAATACACAGATAAAAATGACATCTTATATTTTGCCTGTTTTACCCTGTACTTGTTGAGAGTTCATGTGGTTTTGTCTCTTGCCAGAAGTTTGATTTGTGACCATTTCTGTTTCATTATTCCACTTAGAATTAAATGTGGATTGAAAAACATGTTGATTACAGCACTAAGTATTATGACAAACCTCTTTAAGGTAAAGATTATTTCTTCCACACTACAGATTGCTATGTTTTATATTATGTGATGTCTTCCTTGATACCAAAAGTAACTCATTAGTATGGAACACTTAAGCCATGGACAACCTGCTTTGTGTTGAACAGTATCTTGGAAAAAGAAAATGAATTGGGTCAATCATTCCATCTTCCTGAACAGTTATATAAAGAAACTACTGAAGTAAGGAAACTGTTAATATCAGAAGCAGAAATGGATAGGCTATTCGAAGAGTCATGAAAGTAGTGTGGGTCAGAGGAAATTGGTGCAGAGTTGTAATTATGAGGTCTCTTGGAAACTCTAAATTATAAGAAAGTAGAACTTGTGAGTTAAAAGAAAATACAGTGTAGAGAAAATTTACATAAAATATAAAAAGTAGAGATAGCAAATTGGGCACTCCCAAAATGAGGCAGAAATATCATGAGAGAGAGAGAGAAAATGAGTTCCATAAGAAAAAAATCAATTCCTAAATCTTCTTCATCTTCCATAAACTTCCCTTTTATTAAGTTGTCCTCAAATAATCTATGTAACATGTTATATTTTAAAATATGACATTAGGGAGCCTGGGTGGCTCAGTTGGTTAAGCGACTGCCTTCGGCTCAGGTCATGATCCCGGAGTCCCGGGATCGAGTCCCACATCTGGCTCCCGGCTCAGCGGGGAGCCTGCTTCTCCCTCTGACCCTATCCCCTCTCATGCTGTTTCTCTCTCTCTGTCAAATAAATAAAAATAAACAAAATCTTTAAAAAAAATAAAAAAAAATAAAATATGACATTAATTTAATGGTTCTATTCAAATAAATGTGAGGATTTTTGTGTTGGGATGCTGAAGAAGTTTAAATGTGTCTTTTTCCAACACTCTCAATCAAGAGAGATGTTTACATATAGACATGTCATAGTAACTCATGACTGGACTACTATTGCCCTTAGAGTCTAATACTGTTTTTTGAAATAAGGAATCACGTTGCTTAAGAGTTTGTATGAAAGCATTCTGACTTTAATAATACTTCTCAGTAGGACATAATATAACTGCTCCTTTACGGAGGATTTAAAGCTTAGTAGACACTACAGGACCATCTTTGAAATTCAAAAACAATTTTAAATACTAAGAAACTTTAACATAGAAAGGTCTAGGAGCATTTCCTATAGTTTACAAGAAATTCACTAGAATCTAGTATTTATTGATTACTGGTTCATAATAGTATTGAAATGCTGTGTTAGTGTAGAAGAAATCACACTTAATCCAAACCAAAGGATAAAGGCTTTTATAAAAGGAAAGAATTGGCAAATATATCTTCTTATGTAAGAAACTCTCTAAAAATAACCCTAGCTTTAGATATAAGAAACAGATTATTTTAAGAAAAAATAGATGAGCCATAAAAAATATATATGTGGAAAAACAAAGGACGCAAACAAGGACATATATATAAACACATATAACATGAATCGAGAAAAAATCAATCGTGACCACTGTGCCAAACATTTTCATTAGTTTAATACTAATTTTATTTATTAATTCTATTTTATTTATTTATTTGAGAGAGAGAGCACGAGTGGGAGGGGCAGAGGCAGAGGGAGAAGCAGGCTCCCCACTGAGCAGGGAGCCCAATGAGGGGCTTGATCCCAGCACCCTGGGATCATGACCTGAGCTGAAGGCAGCAGCTTAACCAACTGAGCCACCCAGGCACCCTCCAATCAGTTCTTTAAAAATTATTTTCCTACGTTATCTCAGATCAACTGATCATCTAATATTTCTTCTTTGATACAGCTTATTCATTCATATGCTATTTTATCCCTGGAAAATATTCTAAATCTACTTACACTTATTCCACTATTAAAACTTAGTTTTTCACTTTTTCTAATGTTCTTTTTTTAACTCTAAAATTTATGTAAATTTATATTACCATACTAGTCAGAAGTGGCTTGAATATGTTAAACTTGAAAAAAAAATAAGCAAATCAATTTTCCTTTTATTAAAAAATGACCATACTTTGCAGTATGAGTGGTTATACAAATTTTCGCTTGTGTTTGTGATCTCTAGCAAGATCTAGAGAAATTGTGTTTTAAAATATTTCATTATGCCTATAAAAAATTACATACAAAATGAGTTGTTATAAAAATGAGAAATTAAATTACTTTTGCCCTTAATTTTTAAGTCTAAGAAGAAATGAAAATCTATAGTTGTATTTACATCTTTATTTTTTTATTTTATTTTATTTTTTTAATTTTATTTTATTATGTTATGTTAGTCACCATACAATACATCATTAGTTTTTGATGTGGTGATCCATGATTCATTGTTTGCGTATAACACCCAGTGCTCCATGCAGTACATTCCCTCCTTAATACCCGTCACCAGGCTAACCCAATCCCCCACACCCCCCCTCCCAAACCCTCAGTTTGTTTCTCAGAGTCCATAGTCTCTCATGGTTCATCTCTCCCTCTGATTCCCCCCCCTTCATTTTTCCCTTCCTTCTCCTAATGTCCTCCATGATATTCCTTATGTTCCACAAATAAGGGAAACCATATGATAATTGACTTTCTCTGCTTGACTTATTTCACTTAGCATAATCTTCTCCAGTCCCATCCATGTTGATGTAAAAGTTGGGTATTCATCCTTTCTGATGGCTGAGTAATATCCCATTGTATATATGGACCACATCTTCTTTATCCATTCATCTTTTGAAGGGCATCTCAGCTCCTTCCACAGTTTGGCTATTGTGGACATTGCTGCTATGAACATTGGGGTGCATATGGCCCTTCTTTTCACTACATCTGTGTCTTTGGGGTAAATACCCAGGAATGCAATTGCTGGGTCATAGGGTAGCTCTATTTTTAAATTTTTGAGGCACCTCCACACTGTTTTCCAAAGTGGCTGTACAAATTTGCATTCCCACCAATAAGTGTAAGAGGGTTCCCCTTTCTCCACAACCTCTCCAACATTTGTTGTTTCTTGCCCTGTCAATTTTTGCCATTCTGACTGTTGTAAGGTGGTATCTCAATGTGGTTTTGATTTGAATTTCCCCGAAGGCTAATGATGATGAACATTTTTTCATGTGTCTGTTAGCCATTTGTATGTCTTCTTCAGAGAAGTGTCTGTTCATGTCTTCTGCCCATTTTTTGATTTGATTATTTGTTTTCTGGGTGTTGAGTTTGAGAAGTTCTTTATAGATCTTGGATACCAGTCCTTTATCTGTAGTGTCATTTGCAAATATCTTCTCCCATATGTATTTACATCTTTAGAATGCAAAGAACTATATAATCAATACTCAGCCATTAAACCAAAATAAAATTAAGTAATAAAATTGAAAATCCTTGGATTATTACAAAATATTTAGTTATTTTTCTTTAATTTTAGAAAAATTTTCTAAAATTTTAGACACTTAGGAGTTATAGTAAAATATATTGTTGACATTTTCTGTCTTTGAATACATATGAATATCACCTGATAGTTTGTATTCTTGAAAAGTCTTGTGGCTTGCTTCACAAAACATACAAGTTTACGTTTCAATGCATTGGCTAATGCTATTATATCCTTCTCAACAAACTAGATTTACAGCTTTCACAGCTTCCTACAAATATCAACTCTTGACTCTTATAAGAACTTCACACTAACACTATTGGTTATATTTGATGAGTGATGTAAAAGCTAATAAACAGACTATTTTTTCAAGATTGAATACCCTTTTTACACATCCACTTCCTTATTTCTGTTACTTATCAATGGAGGAATTACTGCAAATATCTCAATATATCAAATAGTATAATAATATGAACATATTTCCTAATAAAATAATCACTAGTATATTTCATAGGCATAGAAAAATACCAGGAAAAATAAAAAGAAATTGTCTGAAAAACATTCTTTGAAATGGTATAAAGTTTTGGATAGTTTGATAGGAAAACTTGAAGTATATAATTGCCTATTTCAAAGTGTGTGAAAGTTCCTAGTTATTTATGAATATTTGAAGTTATTTTCTTCATTCCTTGTTAATTGCTTGTGACAGCCAAGAGTTAAAATATGGGTGTCCTCTTATATAATGTGGGAGAACAGCTGCAACACAGTCTGCTTCTGCTGATGCTCTTGACAATGTGTCTCTTAATGCCCTAAAAACAGCTTCTCCCTGCATGGCTGTTACTTCACACTTTCAGGCTTGAACAATTGGCCTAGTGAAATATTCAAGTGCCACACTGCAGAAAATCCATTTCCACCCATTGCAAAGAGATAGCAAGACAAATTTGCAGTGAGGACAGAAAAACAAAACAGATTATTGGCAGCCATGATTGTCCTGGTTTCTTAAGAGCACACAAGCAAAACATTTAACTTTGTGAAGAAGTTTTTATTATTGTGTACTGACTTGTTATGATTTAAAATCCATGTTTTGAAAGCTTGCTTTGGACAAAGTTGTTTGCCAGTTAAACCTGTTTTGATGAAATTGTATTGAAATTGGATACGAGGACTTTCTTACTGAACTCTTGTACCTGGAGTGGAGAGGTACATTGTGTCATTGACTATGATGTCATAGTAACATCAGAGGCAGACTTTTAAACTATAAAAAAACGAAAGCTTTAACCAGCAAATCAAGTGTTCAGTCTATGCAAGGCTGTGCTTTTTTGATCTTTTTTCCAAGGATACTGGGTCACTTGCTCCCACTGTGGCCAGGCTACTCTTGGTTAACAGAAGTAGTTAAACTGCACAGCAGTCTAAGAAGAGAAGGAGCATCCGTTTCTGCCTTGACAAGCCTACTGCCCATAGGCAGTGGTGCAAGCTGTGTTAACAGTTCATGGAGTAATAACCTTCAGTGCAGCCCACCTTGCTTGCTAATACCAGAGAAGTCACCCACCAGTGACACGCCCCACCAATGAGGGACCTATGCCCCCAGCTAATAACCCAGCTTTTAATTGAAAGGACCGACTCCACCAAGAACCAATTCATAGAAAGTTACACCTCAACTAAATTTGGACTTTCTTTCTTTCATCTCCCTTTTGCCTAGAATAATATAATTAATCCATCATTGGTTTGAAGTATGTTATTTCTTTATTGGCTTATTAAAAGACATTATCCTGTATGCAATTGGCTTATGAAACATTGTATTATAATTCTCACAGTGAACCTGTGTTAAATAAATTATTGGCAAAGTCTCAGTCTTTGAACATAATTTGCCCCAAACAAAACATTTATCATCTCTGTTTATATGTAAAATTTTTCGCGGAAAATTACTCAAGGTATTCGAAAAAAAGGATTACAGAAAAATCAAAGGTTTGCAGAGATAAAACAGGTAAAAAGTAAATTTAACTCTAGCATAAGTAGTAATTCCCCTGCTGAAGTTAGGGACACCAGTGGCAGAAAAGCCCCTGAAGCTATTTTATTTGTTCCTTGGGAACTTTTGGATTGGCCCCTAAAATAGATTAAAAGTTTTTCTCTAGACAGCTTTCACATGACTTGAGCCAGGGATCTTCCCTCACTTCACCAAGATAAATTCTTCTACAGATTAATATCAGAATCATTATTTGCTGTGTGCCTCCTGCTACTGAGACCTGCTAGTTCATGAAATAATTTCCCTGGGGAATTGCTTCTACCCACCGTCTTCAGTCATTTAAACCTGATCTAGACAAAACTCTTCATTTAACATAGGAAAATACACTGCCTGATAAAGTATGAGCTCTGTGATCCCAAGTATCTGTCCTCTTAAAAAAGGCCCTATAGTGCATGTGAATAAATCTTGGTAAAGGATTCTTGGGTCTTCGATGGAAGTAGATAAACACAAAGTAGTAATGGAAGGAAACTTTTAAATATATCTAATCTCTACACATCTGTCTATATTTCCTATCACATTAAACAATAGTAAAATGAATTAAAACTTTTTAGGCATATAGAACTTGTCTATACAAGTACTCTCAATCATAATTAGGAAATGGGTTAAAATCTGTTATCAACATATCTAATCAATGTGCTTACATAAATGAGTCTCAGGACAGAGTGAAAATGTGTTCAATTACTTGCAGAAGATACTTAAGCACAAAAAAAGGAAGTAGAAAGCACTCTACATCTAAATAAAATCCAGGAAATGTAAAATGTAAAACCAGAGACACTAAATAAGTCCAGAAAGCTGTGAGCAAAAATGTTCACTCTCAACAGAGACCGCCAAAGGCACAAATATGCAGAGGACAGTACTAGAGTTTTAATAATACTTAAATATTTATTAAACTTCTTAATTTTAGTAGAAAGCAAAGTGTCTATAAACAGTTTATGATTCAGGAAAGAAACTTCATTACACAAATAAAATGGCTAATGAATCTTAAAAGGTTATCTGGCAGAATATGTGAAAAGAGAAGTGTTTACTCACTAATGAGAAAATGAATTGATGAGAGAAACCTGATGCATATTAAAACATGACCTGGCTTTGCTTAAGTCTACCCTTCCGTTACAGCCGTGCCTATTTTAACAAGAACTGCATTGACTTCCAGATTATAGACTCTCAAAATCAAAAGATACTCATTTTATCAAACAATGTAAAAGGTTTTGATTTATTTTTATAAATGGTGAATATGGCAGTAAAGACATTATTACTTTGATGCTGGTGAAAATTTGTATGGGGTAGCCATCAATAAAACATTTCATGTTTGCTCTTCTTTAAAAGTAGTTATTTTTTCATATTAAGTAATGAGTATTTCATACTTTAAAAAAATGAGCAATGGAAGGGTAGTTTGCACAAAGAACAAACTGTAAGATAGCAATTCTCCATCCCCTCAGTAATTATTGCTAATATTTTATGTCTGTTCTTCTATTTTTTCTGATATGGATAGATTGTTTGAATGTGCTATATTTGTACTGCATGTGTTGCTGAATACAGAACTTTCCCAAATCATTTTTTTCACTTAACAATATATCATGTAAATTTCCTTATATCATTATATATTCAGAAAAATATTTTAATGATTATGTATTTCAGCCACCATTTACTATGTTCATTATTTTACATACCCACATAATTATATCCTGCCGTGAATCTCAATAGACATACAATTTTTACATATATCATTGAGTTTTTACTGGAGTCAGTTTCCTAGTCAAAGGATTAGATTACAGGTAAAAGGATATCAGTAGTTGGTTGGCTTTTGATGACTACTATGAATCTAAAAATTTTTTTTCACAATTTATACTCTTGAAATATTAAAAATATTGAAGCTCTTCTTCCTACTTTGTATAAACAAATACATCAATGTTTCTTAATTAGATAAGCATAAATGGAATCTATCATTGGCTACTATTGAAGTCCACCATTCTGTCAATATATTTATTTCTATCTGTTTTCTTTCTTTCTTTCTTCCCTTTTTTTTGGAGGGAGAGGAAGAAATTAACCTACACATTGCCTCATTTTGATAAGGGTGTTACATATACTTTTTTCATTGCTTGTGGTTTCAAATTATCAAGTAATCCACCCTTCTTGTTGCTTATTTTAACTGAACAACCCAATCTATGGAGAGTTGAAAATGAAAGTTCTCTTTCGCTTGATCTCCTATTCCCCAACTAATGAAACACTGAATAGAGCATGCTGCATAATATTCAAGCATTTTAAAAATCGTATCTTCCTTCATATATACAAATAGTTTTATATAGATACGTTGTATATTTTTATTTTTTTAACTTTCTTTTTTTTAAAAAAGATTTTATTTATTTTTTGACAGAAAGAGAGACAGCAAGAGAGGGAACACAAGCAGGGGGAGTGGGAGAGGTAGAAGCAGGCTTCCCACTGAGCAGGGAGCCTGATGTAGGACTTGATCCCAGAACCCTGGGATCATGACCTGAGCCGAAGGCAGATGCTTAATAACTGAGCCACCCAGGCACCCTGATGTATATTTTTAAACATTATATACTACAATGCATAATTATATACAATCCATAAGTAGAAGTATATGCATATGCTTATTTTTAAAGAAAAATGATCAAATTATACATAATCTATGATTCCTTTCTTTCTAAATTAAGAATATATTAGTAACATTGTTCCACTTTAGCATGTATTGGCTTTGCCTCATACTTTATTAGCTGTATAGTATTCCACTTTTAGATATAGCAAATATATGTAGGCAATGGTGTTATGGGTTAAGCTCTGTTACCCCTAAAGATAAAGAAATCCTAACCCCCACTACCTCAGAATATGAACTCATTTAAATAGTGTCATTGCAGATATAATTAGTTAAGATGAATTCATACTGGCAAAGGGTGGGCTCTAACTCCAATATGATTGGTGTCCTTACAAGAAAAAGAAAGATGATGTGAAGAGAAACACATGGGGAAACATGTGACAACAGAGGCAGAGATTAAAGTGATGTAAGTCAAGAATGCCGAAGAATGGCAGCCATCATGAGAAACTGGGATGAGGAAAGGATATTTCTATATAAGCTTGAGAGGAAGCATAGCCCTGCTGGTGTCCTAATTTTGGACTTCTATCCTTCAAAACTGTGAGATTATGGATTTCTGTTGCTTTAAACCATGCAGTCTGTGGTACTTTTTATGGCAGCCCTAGGAAACTAATACAGATAAACATTTTAGGTATTGTTTTTTTTTCTGTTGTTTTGTTAGTGTGATTATATATATATATATATATATATATATTCCATGCAAATGGTAACCAAAAGAAAGCAGGGGTGGCTATAATTAAAAGAATAGATTTTAAGTCAAAGACACAAAAAGGACATTATATAATGATAAAAGTTCAGATCACCAGGAAGATATAACAATTCTAAATATATATGGACGAAACATTGGAACAGCTAAAGACGTAAAGCAAACATTGACAGAACTGAAAGGAGAAATAGACAACAATTCAATAATAATAAGATACTTTAATATCATACTTTTAATAATGGAACACTCAGAAAATCAATAAGGAAAAAGTGGACCTGAAAAACACTGTAGAACAAATGGACCTCACAGACACATATATAACATTCCATTGAAAAGCAACAAAATACAAACCTTCTAAAGGGCACACAGAAGCTTCTTCAGGATGGATCACATGTTAGGACACAAAACAATTATTAATAAAATTAAGAAAGTTGAAGTCATACCAAATATATGTTTTTAACCACAATGAAATGAAACTAAAAATAACAGAAGGAAAGCTGGAAAATTCACAAATACATGCAACTTAACAGATTCTTGTAAAAGAAATGAGTCACCCAATTCTGGATAATGCTGATTCTTATTAAATGAATGTTAAAGAGTTTTTTTTCCAGCACATAATTCAAAATACTTTCTAGGAAGTGGGATTGTTCTTTTTCAATGACCTACACTTTCATCTCATCTTTTTACTTCCTATGGTAACATCTCAGTGCTTTCCATTTATGCTACATCTAGCCAAAGACTGAAGATACCTATTTCTACTTTTCTTGATTTATGGTTTTTGCAATATTATTAAATCCCTTTGATCATTTCAGTTTAGTTCACATCGGTCCGTAGTAGATAAAGTGTTCTTATTCACATTATTATTTTTAATAAATCATATTACATGAAATTACTGCAGTTACCAAAGGAAAATTTGACTTCTTTAAATTCACTTGACTTACTTTTGTAGTGAAACCTAATTTTTATGGATTTTGGTGCTATTTTTAGATTTGCGTTATTGCCGTATTTTCATAACTGGCTGCAAATGTTAAGAACCTGTCTATTTGGAATCAAATTCTAATACCTAGTTAACTTACAGCAGTGCCTTCTTTACACAATAGGAATACTTTTGTACCATAAAAAGGAAAATTTCCTAGCAGTACATTTGAAGAAAGGTAGAAACACTTGGAATTCTCTTTGACTCAATAGAAAGCCATTTATTATTTAACATGGATCTGATGCAAACAATATTTAAAGTCACTAAGGTTTTGTTGAAAGAATGTCCACTTTTTATATGCTCCATTGGTTAGTACCAATCTATGTTGTTTTGTTTATGTTTAAATTTAAGCTTCAACTTTTTCTCAGTTTTGTAGTGTTAGACAATGTTTAGAATTTAATAAGTGATGTTGAAAAGTTAATATCATTATTATGTTTCATACATAAATAAAATATCCTCCAGATAGTAGATATAACAACCTATCACTGATAGCTCATTAAAGAGTCTGAGATAACTAGCTATGTGTTCTCTGTTCCTTTATTTGTTTTACTGTTTTGTTTTCATCATAGTATTAGCATTTTGGCCTCTTTTCTTTTCCATGCTCTCACTCTGTTATCATTTGTTCCATATATTTATTGAAGTAGAGATAATACTTTGCTTTAAATTAGCTTTAAGTGATCAGTTCTCAATATGTTCATCTCATGGAGGCAGAGTCCTACCTCATCCCTTCCTTATTGGGAGAATCAGCACCTTATCCAATATTTAACTGATAAACTCTGATTAGAGACAAAATACATTTTGTCAACTTTAGTTTCCATGTGCCTAACAAATGCTTTTGCATATCTCAAAAATAAAACTCTGGAACTCTGGCAATCCATGTGATTTGTGCTTCAAACTTATATAGTTTAAAGGAGGAAATGCTAAATCTTAAATTTATTTTAAATGCTTTTGACTTACCTCAATCAAATACATAGTTAAAAATCTGAGCATCAAAAAATAAAAAAAATTAAGATTTAACAAAAAAGATTCTCCTTTTTTTTGGTGTAGAAATTTTATTTATAGTTTTGTAACATTGACTGTTTACAATTGTTTATACTAAGTAAATAACATTTTGTGGATGATGTGATAAAAATTTCCATTCCTCAAATATGTGCTTGCTCTAAAAAACATGCAGACAGCGCTGCATTATCCCAAACAGTTGTGAATTGACATATCAATGACACTTAACATATACTGTATATCATAAAGACCTCATTTTTAAAAAATTTTATTATTTATTTGTCAGAGAGAGCACAAGCAGGGAGAGCTGCAGGTGGAGGGAGAAGCAGGCTCCCCACTGAGCAGAGAGTTCGATGTGGGACCTGATTCCAGGACCAGATATCAGGACCCTGGGATCACAACCCGAGCCAAAGGCAGATGCTTAATCGACTGAGCCACCCAGGCATGCCCATAAAGACCTCAATTTAGCCATTTCTTTCAACTACTGGCCTGAGAAAGTTCTTTCTACTATCTATTAGTGAGATCAGTAAGAGATTTGTAAAAAGTCTCCCTGCTTTCACACGTAGCTACATTAATACAAGTAGAATGCAACCTATGAAAATTTTAAAGTTAGTGTTATTTGGGAGATCTAACAAACACAAAATTTCGTATTTGAAGAAGAGAAAATTAAAACCTAAAAAGACATTATTTCTATGCAGGATCTCTGGAGAAAGTAAGTTTTCTGGCTGCTCAGATTCTAGTATGATACTGAGCGATGGTGTGGCCAGATCTGGTGAGTGAATCATAGATACATAGCTTCTAAAACCAGAAGATGATACTTCTGATTAGTATAATAAGAATATGAATATGCTGTCAGTTTCTAGACCAGAAGGAGCCAGAAGAAGATCTGGCAATGCATTCCCTGTAGGAAAATTAACTGTCACTGATTCTGTTACTGCTATTATTAGTGTATGTGTGGTTTTATTTATTTAGAGACAATAGTATTTCAAAATATACACGAATAAAGAATTATTCACAATTGAATTTACCTGTACCAATTAGCAGTGGCATATGCTGACAAATTATTTTTACATCTTGCTGTATCAGCAATGTGGACATTGAATGGAAGAATTGAAAAGCATTCCCACAGGGCCTTTGTATCAGTTATATATTTAAAAAAAAAAAAAAGACTTGGTGTTTAATGTTTAAACAGTTTGTTTAAATATTAAATAGGAATTTTTTTCTCTGATTAATTAAATGGGAGCAAAAGCTTAAAAAATTAATTTCTAATGCCTACAATGTCTAACAAGATAGTATCACAAATAGCACTTTTCTGCAATATGATCACCAGGATTTTTTTTCAAATAGTACACTTTTATTTTTTTATTTCTCTTAAGATATATTCAGATCACATATGAAAAAAACTTATTTATCATTCAGGAAACTGACTGCACTGTGGCAGGCAAAAGAAAAGGGAGGGATTCAGCTTTTAACAAAGCAGTTGGTAATATGCTCTGGTCTTTATTTGCCCTTGGTCAGGACCAGAATACTAAAGAACTGAAAGATGGATATTTGTACTGTAGTGTTTCTGAAGGGTTCTTTAAGGAATTCTTTTATCGTAGTTACTATTTAAGCAGCATGAGATTTTCTTTTCTATTCTATTGTTTGTATCTGAAGAATTTTACTGGCATTTTCATTTTTCAAGGATATTGGAGTCAACAGTTTTGTTATTTCTCTTTTGGATTGGGGAGTATGATCCCCATAGCTTAGGTGAGGAATCTGAGAAGAGGACCTATAAACTGGGCAAATAATTATATTCATCATTTAAATTATATATTTCCTCAATATTGTATACATTAAAATTATTTTTGAAATAACATATTTCTTAGATCATAAATTCCTGAGGTTAGAGACGGATAATTTATTATGACTGCAGTTTTCCCACCCATTACATAGTCAATAATGATTATTAATTGCCTATAGTGTACTTCATCTCTGAATGTTCAGAAAAGGATGTAACATATAATTTAATAATAATGAATTAATCTCTTGCTAAGGGCAAGGCACTGTAATCTTTATTATGTATATGTGAGTCCCTTTGAGAATACCACTTGGGAGGGTATTATCCAATGGCCTGAGGGAATTGCTCTCCATTTTCTCTTTGGAAAAAGACCACAAGCAAACACTGTAATCCAAGAGAACTCTACACTGTAACTGAACATCATCAGTGTATTTTTCCCATCCAATCTTGCTAAAACAAAGATTACTCACAATGGAAATTGTGTGACTGTTGGGGGGTTGGAGTTCAATTTTGCAAGACTTAAAAGAATTGCTAAGAATTTAATCCAAGAATTTCAAAAGTCGATCTCCAATTACACAAAGTCCTCTTTTCCCTGCTAGGTGATTTTTGTTATTAAACATGTTTATCAACATTGAAAAGATTAAGCATAACTATTGATGTTTTGAATAGAAATTATATATTAGTATCATATTAGCCCTGTAGATGAAAAACATACAGTTTCCAACCACCGATAGAATCAATAGAATCGAGTCACAGTTCCCAGTCTTGATGTCTGAGCACAATATAATCTGACACACTGTGTTGATCTTGTATCATTCTTCTTTATTTCCTCTTAGAGATTCTTCACTTTAAGCAATGTAACCAAAATGAAATATTGAATCGCCATTAAATATAGGCTATGGGTGCCTGGGTGGCTCAGTTAAGCATCTGGTTCAGCATCTGACTCTTGATTTCGGCTTGGGTCATGAGGGCTGTGAGATGGAGCCCAGCCTCAGGCTTTGTGCTGGGCTGGAGCCTGCTTAAGATTCTCTCTCTCCCTCTCCCTCTGCCCCTTCTCTCCCACCCCACCCCACCCCACCCTGTGCACATACATGTGCTCTCTCAAAAAAAAAAAAAAATTTAGTCAGGCTAGTTTTCTTTCTTTTCCTTTTTTTAACCTGGATTATCACTGCCAAATTTTCTGACTAATTTTAAAAAAATGAATTGCTTTTAATAATATTTTCATTAAATATTGAATAGTTACTAAATATATATCCACTATTTAATATTGTATTCATATACATTTATTTGTTAAATCAGCTATTAGGGTAAAAAGATGTAAAATATAGTAGTGTATCCATGACCTAGCATAAGAAAAAAATGTTTTAACCCTATTGGAGACCCTATATACTGTACTGGATTCAGTCCATTCTCTGCCTTCTCAGAGCAAACCATTCTTTTGTGTTTTCCACTGTATTCTTCTTTATGATTTTGCCACATATATTTATATCCTTAACAACAGAATATTTAATTTTGCACGCTTTTGAAATTTTGATAAATAGAATTAGAGTATATATGCACTCTGAGACTTTCTTTTTAGTTAATAGTATGTTCCTGAGATTTACCAATATTGTCTCATGAAGCAGTAATTCATTCTATTATGGTATTCTATATATAACTATATTGCAATCTGTTTTCTATACTGCTGTTGATGGATGTCTTAGTTACTTTCTGTGTTTTGTTTTGTTTTCTGGCACATATGTAGAAGTCATTCTCTGGAATAACTGTAGCTATGGAATTACTATGTCATTCTCTGGAATAAATGTAGCTATGGAATTAAATACATTATAAAGTATTTAATTTCTTTAAAATTACTAGACAATGCAAGAATGGTTTCCAAAGTAGATTTATGAAAATTCACCACTTTCTACAATGGATGTTTACTGTTTCTCCACATTGTCACCAACACTTAATATTACTGAACTTCTAAAAGCCAAGCTAGTGTATTTCTAATAGGGTTTGCTTTGTACTTCCTTGATAACTAATGTTGAGTAGATTCAGGGCTACAGGACATACAGGTTTCCTCTTTTAGTATATTCCTTTCAAAATATCTGCCTACTTTATATTAGGAGGCTTGTGCTTTTTTTTCATTGGTTTAGGAGTTCTTTATCCCTTATTATCCATATGTATTGAAATGTCTTCTGTAGAGCCAGATATACTTAATCTCAATGTAGTGAATCTTATCACAAATATTTTTCACTCTGACCTGCTGCTTTGTCATAAATCGGGAATTTAATTACATGGGTCTATTTTTGATACATTCATCAAATCATTTATCCCTATACCCATAAGATATTGTCTTATTTAATGTAAATTTATGATAATGTCTGATATCTGGTAAACTATATTTCTTACTGCATCTTGTTCATGGTCTTTTAAATTGTCTTGATTACTCCAGCCTATTGTTCTGCCATATAAACTGAGAGTCAGCTTTTAAGATTTCTCATAAGCCTGTGCTATTTTGATTAGATTTTTAGAACCTATTGATGAATGTTGAGAGAACTGATATGTTTATGATATTAGATCCTATAGCGAGGGTATGGCATTGTTCTCCATTTACTCAAATAATTTTAGTTAATTTTAACAAAATATAATCAAATTATTTTTGAATAATTGTATTCATTTTAGGGTTCTTCTATCTCTTAATGATCTTTGTTAACTTAATATACTAGCTAGAACCTCAAGGAAAGTATTGAAGTGATACTATGCATCCTTAATTTCTGAATCAGGGAAAAGTAACTCTATTTTATTAAAAGGAGTACTGTAGACCTTCATTGATATATTATCAGAATAAAAAAATCTTTCTATTCCTAGTTTGCTGAGATTTATTTTAGTCATGCATGAGTGTTGCCTTTTTTTTTAATGTATATTCTGCATCTATTGAGATGATCATGTGTTCTTTTTTCTTTTGTTAACAGAATGAATTACATTGATCCACAGGTTATAGATTTTCACTATCAGTTTGTAATATTTTCTAACATGTGTTATACCTTCCTCTTCGACCTATTTATTTATATTTACACAAATGTATTTATATTTCTTTGAATTTGTCTTCTTATGTGTCTAGCATCTTATTTGTACTTCCCCTACCCACTGGCTTTCCATATATTTTTTCCCCTCTTTTCTTGCTCTTTTTAATTTTTTGTATTGAATTTTTTTGTACTGCTTTTTTTCTTCAAGTCACCTGAATATTGAACACTGTAACCCCATTTAAAAAATATTTACTCCAGAAATTTTTAAAAGCCTATCTTTGTTCCCAGTATTTGAAGTTAATCAGTGTCTCTCTTCTCATTTCTAAGTAATACAAAGGTTTTAACAAATTGATTCTCAACATCTCTCTCTTGTGTATAAATTTATCTGTTTTAGTGTGAAAACTTTTGAAACTCAACAGAAATCATTATTTTTTACAGTTAATCACCTTTTATGCTTTGTATTTGTCATTTTATTTGCTTATTCCTTCTTGCAATCTAGTCTTCCCACTGAGATGAGTTTTCTTCTGCTTTTAATCATCTTTGTAATATCTGTTAATGAGAGTCAGTATAGTAAACACAGTTTTTGTTTGAAACAATGATTTTTGTCAACCTGTCATAAAATTTTATGCAAAAAAAAAATAAATGTGGTTAGTAAAAGAACATCCTGCATTATACTTTTATTGTCTTTGTACCCCAAGGGAAGAAGGAAACAACTCCAAGATGCAAGGAAAATAAATGTTTTGGCAAAAAGAGAATTAGAAATGGTATAAAAAGCATTCTCTTTCCACCTCCAATCTATGAGAAAGGTGGGCATGATAATATGTTTACATATACGTAAGCTTCCCTCAGAGTCCAAAAGAGAAGGTGGCAATGCAACAAGGGTTTTTCTGGAATTTTTGATATAGAAAAGTTAGAAGAAATCAAGATTGTGAGTGTCTGCTGAGTGCAAAAAGATGCATATTACCAGAATGATGTGGTAAACTTCATCTGAGGGAACAAATGGCTGAATCTCATTGGATCAACAGAACTGGGGAGGGTAAGTCAGGAAGATTATATGTTATTTGGCCTGCCAGTATTTAACTCAGAGATTTAACTCAATTATCTATTGCTGAAGGGGTTTGCCTATCAAGACAGATGGACTCCTAGAAATATCTGTTCCCCCCTCATCATTGTAAAGATGGGGAATATTGGCAAAAAATCTAAATTTATGTTGAAATAATGGAGCCAAAATTATGAGAAATTAATGGATTTGAGTCGGAAACCAGTTTTGAATTACTATAACCCTTGCCATCGGTCAAGCTAAGGTTTAGATTCAGAAATAACATTGTTTTAGAAAAAGATGGATTTCTGAACAGTTGAATTATATTAATTGTTATAACTATAAAATCAAAACTCGTACACCTTCAACTTTTTTGTTCATTTGTCACATTAATTATCTGCACTGATATCACCACATGAGGCCAGAAGTTAACTGCAACTTAGAGTTCTAGGTGTCACTAAGCTGAAAAGAAAATCTCTACTTTCATATAACATTGCAACACAAAGTGTGTGTTCTGCGGAACACAGAGATCTATTCAACTTAAATTTGTTCTATGCAAAGTAAAAGTACTTGCTAGAGAGAAAACTTCCACATTGTTTAGTAAAAATAATATTTTACATTGTTTAGTAAAAATAATATTTTTAAAAAAAATATTTAAAAACCAGAAATAATAATAAAAAGAAAAACTGCACCCTATTTTTCCAAAAATGTATACCATAAATTACTTACTTATCGTGAACCATGCAATGATATTGAGGGTGATAAAAACTACCAAATGTCTCAAAACATTGCTAAAAGTCACAGAGTTAGGTGTGATTGAACTATGTCATGTGCTGTGAAAATGAGGTGGTACGGACATCTGTCAGTTTTTTCCAGCTGATTTTTAAGAGAAGCTCTATTCAAATACTTTGTAATTCAGTTTAAAAAAATAAGTAGATATGGGTTTAACCAAATAGGAAAAGGGGATGAAACCAGAGTACTTTTATAACTATTTTTTTTTTAATGTTCTAAGGACAATAAAAAGATACACTATCTGGGCACTTACAGTGAAACACTATATTTCTGTGTAATGTATCAAAGCACTGGTGGTTAAATTGGATTCAGAACAGTTTTAAAAAAAATTAACTTAATTTTTTTAGAGTAGTCTTAGGTCACAGCAAAACTGAGCCAAGAATACAGAGTCTTCCCACATACCCCAGGGGCCCCAAGCATATACAGCTTCCCTTACTGACACCCAGCACTAAGGTGGTATATTTGTTATAATCAATGAACCTACATTGACACATTATCACCCAACATCCACAGTTTGATTAAGGTTCACTCTTGGTGTTGTACAGTCCATGGGTTTCCACAAAGGTATGGTGAACATGTATCTACCATTTTAGTATCATACTGAAGCGTTCTACTGCTCTAAAATTTCTCTGTATTCCATCTCTACCTCCAATTAACCTCTAGCAACCAATGATCTTTTTTTGTACCCATACTTTTGCTTTTTCCAGAATGCCATATTTGGAACCCTACAGTATGTAGTTATTTTTCAGATTGGCTTCTTTCACTTAGTAATAAGCATTTAAGCTTTCTCCATATCTCTCCATGACTTGGTAGCTTCTACCTTTTCAGTGCTGAGTAATATTTCATTGTCTGGATATACCAAACTTTATCCAGTTACCTACTGGAGGACATCTTGGTTGCTGCTAAGTTTTGGCAATTATGAATAAAGTTTCTGTAAGCACTCATGTTCAGGTTTTTGGGTGGACATCAATTTCAATTCATTTGGATAAAGTCCAAGAGTATAATTGCTAGATCATGTGGTAAGCACATATTTACTTGTGTAAAAACTGCCAAATTGTCTTATAAAGTGACTGTGCCAATTTGCATACCTACCAGAAATCCAGCAATGAATGAGACTTCCTGTTGCTCCACATCCTTGCCAGCATTTGGTATCATTAGTTGCAGATTTTGACTATTCTGATAGGTGTGTAATAGTAGTTGTTATTTTATGCATGTATTTATTTACCTATTTTTTAAAATTTGGAATTGCCTAATGAGATAAGATGTTGAGCACATTTTTATATGCTTATTTGTTGTTTGTATATCCTCTTTGGTGAGATGTCTGTTAAGATTTTTACCCATCTTTTAATTAAGTTGTTCATTTTCTTATTAAGTTTTAAGAGCTCTTTGTGTATTTTAGTATTGCTTTATGAGATATGTCTTTTGCAGATACTGTCTCCAATTCTGACACTTATCATTTCATTCTCTTGACATTGTCTTTTGCAGAACGGTTTAATTTTATTGAAGTCCAGCTTTTTATTTATTTATTTATTTATTTGGATGGAACATTTTGCATTGTGTCTAAAAGGATATCACCATATCTATGGTCATTTAGGTTTTCTCCTATGTTATCTTATAGGAGTTTTATAATTATGTATTTTACATAATTATAAATTAAGTCTATGATTCATTTTGAGTTAATTTTTGTGAGGTGTAAGGTTTGTATCTAGATTCAGTTTTTTGCATGTGGATGTCCAGTTGTTCCAGCACTATTTGTGAAAGAGTCTATCCTCGTTCCGTTGTATTGCCTTTGCCCTTTTTTCAAAGATCAGTTGTTTGTATTTGTGGGAGTCTATTTCTGGGCTCTTTATTACATCCCATTGATTTGTTCTTTTGACAATATCACTCTGTCTCGATTAATGTAACTCTATAGTAATTCTTGAAATAATGTCAGTCCTCTGAATTTGTTCTTCTCTTTCACAACTGAGTTGGCTAAACTGGGTCTTTTTCTTCTCCATTTCAACTTTAGAATTAAGGATATGCAGCAAATACTCAGGAACTGAGAGGATAATTACAGATGACTCCAAGATTCTTTTGGGTCCACTATGAAGCAAAGTTTGATCAAAACACCTTGTAATTCGCTAGTCTTCTTCCATAGCATTGTAGTAAAATCATGGATGCTTTACAATCATTAACAGCTTAGGCTTAGGAATGAAATTTCTGGGCTCATATCTATGCTGTGTTACTAGATATATAATTTTCAATGGTGAACTCTGTGCGATAATGTTCTTATGTATAAAATGAGAAAAACAGTATTTATACAATAAGAGTATAGTGAGGATTAGATGAATTATAAAGTATGGCATTTATGATAGTTTCTGGGTCTGTTAACACTTGCTAGTACTTGTTTCAAGTGGCCTACTGTTTGTATTGTGGTAAGTTCCTATTGTTCCTGTCATATTTATGTACGTGGTAAGTCAGGAATGTATGCCTATCCCTCTGATTTGTGTTTTCTAGTCAACTAGTGAAGACTCCTTTTACTCACTCTCCATGGTTTTCATACTGGACCCCAAAAATCCATTCCCAAATCGTGGGTAAAATGTATTTAAAAATGTAAATCAATTCAAGCTACATGTATTACATCTTCAGAAAGCCCTTCTTTAACTTCTATAAGTTAACCAACATTCTACCACTACTATCCATGAAATTAGGAACTGACTTCCTTGTTCATCCAAACTTAATACAAAGCCTTACACATGGTATATAACATATAAATATTCACTAGATAAAATAATATAAATAAGAACAACTCCCTGTGGCTGCCTAATAATTTTATTCTAAGAAATTCCATGTAAGAGTATCTTTTTTTTTTTTCAGCTAAATGGTTATAACCTAGGATTGCCATTTAGCTCTACCTAATCAAACATGGACAGATTTTTAACTTTCAGTTATTTCCCTAGTGGGCAACAAGAAATAGAGGAACAAATAGAAATGAGCCAGACAATATAAAGTTATTTTTCCCAAGTTTATATTCCTACCTTACTTCTATGATCCTCTTTGAGAATGTAGGTTATAATTAATTACCTAAGAAGTGTTGATGTGTATATCCAGATCTATAAAATCAGAATTTTCATAAGTATAGCCTATCACCTATGTTTTCACGGTGTTCTACAGATTATTCTGCTTTACATTCTGCTGGTAAATAGGGCAGCATTGGGTTCAAATAATAGTCGGCCTTTAGAACAAGATGTAAAACCACAGCCTGCTATTTATGTTAATCTGCTGAATATGAAATATCTGTTGAGACTTCCCAAAGCAATCAATTCAGAATGACCTATACTTCACAATGGAATTATCAAATCAGACTGAATTAGATGAGTTAGAAGTGCTGTGCAAAAGCCATTATTTATCTCCAAAGGAGTGAGGCAAGGCGACAAATAGTGAATGCCTTATCCCATCTATCACACACACTATTTTGAAGAGATTGTAAGAAAACTGTGGATTAATAGTAGATTTCTGTCTCAGAATTTTGGGAAACTTTTTAACTTATCGAATTAAAAATATCCAAGGAGAGTAATTATGTTTGAACCTGGAAACAGATACATATAAAAGAACTTGTGTCTTTTTATACCACTGTTTTTTATCAACTGTATACCCACTCAAGAATATCAAAATTTGCTTCCAAAATGATGTTTGAAGACTTATAGTAAGAATAACATTATTTTGATGAACCCGTAAGAAAAAATGCTTGAGGGGCGCCTGGGTGGCTCAGTCGTTAAGTGTCTGCCTTCGGCTCAGGTCCCGGGGTCCTGGGATCGAGCCCCGCATCCGGCTCCCTGCTCCGCCGGGAGCCTGCTTCTCCCTCTCCCACTCCCCCTGCTTGTGTTCCCTCTCTCGCTGTGTCTCTCTCTGTCAAAGAAATAAATAAAATCTTTAAAAAAAAAAAAGAAAAAGAAAAAATGCTTGATTGTCTGCTGCCCAAACCACTGTAAGCATTGATGTGGTTAAGTCCATAGTCAGACTCATGGATCTTATGTAACATCCATTTGGTAAAACTAACTGATATGATCTCAGTGTGATGTCTGATGACCCAGCTGTTCCATAAAGAGACATGGTTGAAAGGAATGGTTCAAGATCTAGGGTATTAAGGGATATATTTAAATGAATTAATTTATTTGATCAGTATTTACTGAGTGCCTATATTCCAGGCATTATCTGAGAATATATCAGGGACCAACACAATAATAGCAAAACCAAAAATACCTCTTCTCAGTTGGAGGAAGACAGACTAAACCAAATAAGTAAATCATGTAGTAAGTTACAAAGTGATAAAGTGCTTTGAGAAAAAAACCAACAAAACAAAACAAACAAACAAACAAAAAAGGTAATATAGAGTGTGCTGGAGAGAGTGGTTACAGTTCTAAGTATGGCAGTCAAATGGGGTCTCAATGAGAGGGTTACATTTAAGTAAACATTTGAAGAATTTGAGGAAGTGAGCCAGGCTGATTGCATAAGAAAACTTCAGAGAAAGGAAATAAGGTAAAGGCCTTGAGATCTTTGGAGTGTTCAGAGATAGCAAGGAGGCTGAGTAGAATCAGGAAATGCTAAGGACTGGGGGTAAAGTTAGAGAATTAAGAAATGACTAAATTTTATAGGACCTTTTATGACATGTAGTGCCATGGAGGGAGCTGAGGTTGAAAATAAAATGACATCATATGAGTAAATGTTAACAGGATCACTGTGGCTGCTATGATGAGAATACAGAGTAAGATTGCAAGACCAGAGGGGCGCCTGGGTGGCTCAGTGGGTCAGGTGTCTGCCTTCAGCTCAGGTCATGATCCCAGGGTCCTGGGATTGAGCCCTGCATTGGGCTCCCCACTCAGTGGGGAGTCAGCTTCTCCCTCTCCCTCTGCCCCTCCCCCCCGGCTCCTGCTCACTCTCTCTTGTGCGTGCTCTCTCTCTCTTCAAATAAATACATAAAATCTTAAAAAAAATTTGCAAGAATAGAAGCAGGAAAAATGGATAGGAGGCCCTTATAATCTATTGGGTAAAAGAAAATGGTGTCTTGAGCTAGGGTGATAGTGATAGAGAAGCTGATGGTGACAGATTCAAGATTTAATTGGAAGGATTTCCTGAATGATTGAATACATTTAGATATATAAATATAAACATAAAGAATAAAAGTTCCTCAATCTTGAGGACATTAACTGAGATTGGGAAATTGTATTAGGAATAGGTTTGAATAAAAAGAATCAGGTTTGGACTATGTTATTTTGAGATGCCTTTTAGCCAATCAATTTGATTTACAAAGATAAAAGGGGACATTGGTAGAATTCTGTTGGACAGGTATGGAGAACGGGAGAACAAGACAACAAGTAATGAATTTGGAGGATGTGGTAGATGATACAGCAGAGATTTATACTAACCGCTAAGGAAACACAAAAAGAGTGTTTTTCTTCCTGGATGGTTTGAAATATCTTAGATAAGGCATACTCAATCTGATCATGAAAAAATATTTCACATATTCACAAAGAAAGCAAAAGCAATGCAGTTATATCATCAAACTGTGTTTCTTTCTTGTTGGGTTTGTAAAACCAACCACATTAGTAAAATTTTGTTTAAACATCATGTGCTGGTAAAGTACCATGCACAGGTTTTCTTTATCCTCACAGAATTCTGATGGTGGGGTTACAGCTATTTTTTTCTTAAATGTAATAGGTTTACCATTTGGAAGTATTAATTAATGTTTTTTTACACTCATGCTTCTCTTCTGTCATGTCTCAAGTCAACTTATAGTAATTATTGTGTTTGTATAGTGTGTGTGTGTGTGTATACATAAACACATATATATATCCAAACAACCAGTCTTTGCAAATAATTAAACAAAGCATGCTCTATATTTTCTTTATGTTAAAGTACAGATATTCTGTCCTAAGAGAACACTCCATTTCAAATTTTGAGTACAAACACACTTGTAAATAATTTGAACCTTTCATTTGGTATTTAATAGGATATATTTTTTATTCTGCTTGTAAATTTGTATATATTTATTTCCTTTATTTCAAGGGTAAAACAAACATTACTAAGAAAGTTATCTCAGCAATACTTCCTATCTCATTCAAGTCTTATTCATAAGCTGTATTCACCTAGTAGAGGTGGCTTAATGATTATTAATACATTTTAACAAAATACTTGTGCAAGCATAGTAAAAGCAGTTCTTTAATGTATGCCTTTTTTCCCATAGTACAAAGGTATAAAGAAAGATGTGATTAGTACCATAAGTTGGACCTATGCTTTTCTGTTAAAGTAAGATTAATATGAGGATTGGTTTAATTCTCATGTAAATAACCACCTAAAAATGATTTATCTATATTTTTAGATTAATAAATCCACTTTATTCATATAAATCTTATAAATACACCAGGAGTTATATAAATAGAAAATATAGCTTCATTTTTTAAAGTATTGCTTTTTCTTTTGGGCCTTTAAATTCTGTTTAGTTTAGCAAATATTTTGAGTACTGATTTCAAATATATATATGTATATCAATTTAACTGTGCCTAATTACTAAATAATGCGTATTAGTGATTGACTCCTTTACTTCTTTAATTAGTGATGTGGTACGAATGTAATTTAATTTGAAGTTGCATTAGCAAAGGAATACCTTTATAACCCTTTAATTTTTGGCCAGGTCAGCCACTCCACTGCAAGCTCAATGTTTACATTTTTGATATGTTCTCATCTCCTTTATTTTTCTTTAACAATTTGGAAAGAAAGCATCCAATGTGACTAGATTTTTTTAATAAAACTTAAAGGAAACAAAGGAAGAAATGTTTTAAGCATCTAACTTGGGCGTGGTACAGAGTAGATGGCCATTAAATACTTGCTAAATAAATGTATTGGTGCTTACATTTTTTTCTTTTAAAAGCATTCCTTTGGGTATCACCAGTAGAGTTCAGGTCAAAACACTGCATTAAGGAGACTAAGTTCTCAAAAAATTAAACTTGTCAAAATATACTATGCAATAGAGTTGAAGCTGATTCCCAGGAAAACACTGTGCCATTCCTTCTATAGCATCATGTCCCTTATGACACGTGACACCCACATCTTGACAGCTAAATTAAGTTAGGCCTTTAACATCTAATTAAAGAAAGGATAAGGTAAATACCCACTTCACAACAGCTTCCTACACAAAACTTTTATTAAATTAGTTACCCACTTTTTATATCAGCAACACATGCACACATCTTTTCAGGTCAACATTATTATACTCACAATGGTTAACTGTCTAAGGACTATTACAGTGATTGACAAGAAATTCTCATAATTCCCACTGAATGTTGTTTTTCTATCAGTTTTTGGGGGCAGAATCTTCAATGCCTATGGGATCAGTACTTTTATAAGTAGAAGAGATGTTTTCAATCATAACAGGAATTGAGAGACATTCTTATAGATTAATTTAATGTAAAAAATGAATTAAATTATTAACTACCTATGATGAGTAAGACACAATTTTAGGATTGGTCACTATTTTTCAGAATAAGAAATTTGAGTTCACTGTGTTTTCCTAATTCTAAATACTAACATTATCTGTGCCGATATATCTCCTTTTATTAAAACTCTTCTTAGGCTCATATATTCTTATCAAGGTCCACAGTGTCAGATAGTCTTGGTTTCTTATACATGCGTCAATCACAATTAAGTGTTTCAATTTCACTCCAACTGAACTATGACAGAATTACTGTTCAATTCATTATTCAGATAACCATCAACTTTTTGCTATTGTAGTTATCACAATAAAATTTCTAGCGAAATGAAAATGACTCATACATTCATTAATTTGAAAATTATTATTAATTGCTGTCCACATCACACCAGTTCAGCTGACGATCAGACTTCTACTTTTAGCCAAGCCTGACAATTGCTGAATTGTGTAATTTCTTTAAAGCAGTACTTATTGAGTAACTGCCAAGTTGTTTGATAGATTTGGGGCATCCATAGACATACAATCATGGACCCTAACATCATGAGTGTAAACTGTTAAGGGAAAGGGGATATCTATCAGTTAATCTCACTACAACCTATATATTAATTGTTTAAAAAGCTGCAGGGGAGGGGTGGGAGGGATAGGGCGGCTGGGTGATAGACATTGGCGAGGTTAGGTGCTATGGTGAGTGCTGTGAACTGTGCAAGACTGTTGAATCACAGATCTGTACCTCTGAAACAAATAATACATTATATGTTAAAAAAAAAGAAGAAGATAGGAGGGGAAGAATGAAGGGGGTGGGAATCGGAGGGGGAGATGAACCATGAGAGACTATGGACTCTGAAAAACAAACTGAGGGTTCTAGAGGGGGAGGGGGCGGGAGGATGGGTTAGCCTGGTGATGGGTATTAAAGAGGGCACATTCTGCATGGATAAATAAATAAATAAATAAATAAAATAGAAAAAAAGAAGACAAAAAATAAATAAAAAGCTGCAGGGGATTGATTTATAAGGGCATACAGGGATTGCTTAAACCACAGTGGAGGTGGTTGTATTCTGCAATAGAAAGAATGCTTCATAGTATTGGAAAAATTATTGACTCTGAAGTTCACAGTTCACAGTATTTTATATCAATTCAATATATATCATTTTTTGAATAAAATAGTAAAATATAAGGGTTAATTCTGCAAAGTTGTTTTGACAATTAAGGAATTGTTATAAGTGACAAGAGCCTTGTGAGACAGCATGGGGTTGTAAGTGGGATTTGAAATTTGCTGCCAAATGTATTTAAGTTTGATAATCATATGTCTAATTTGGCAAAATCATGAAGTCACTCAAAGCCTCCATATTTCCATCTAAAAATTTGAATATTTGTACATATACACATGTATATTATATATACACATGCATACATATAAATGTATATATGAAGAGAAACATTAAATTATTTGTGTAAAGTGTCCATCACATAGAGGGCACTAAAGAAATAAACAAATACAAATGCCTTCTTTTTATAAACTGTGAAATTTGTCCGTAATTTCTTCACTTTCACCACATCTGTGATGTGCCTAACTGCTATTTTGTGTTACTTCTATCCATTTAGTTGCTCTCTTAATTCACTTATCACTTCTGTTTTCCTGAACTCTCAAACAGATACAAAGAAGAGGCATCTAATGCATACATTCCAGAAAAAATTCCGAGGAAAACTACTTTTTTTTTTAAGATTTCATTTATTTATTTGAGAGAGAGAGAGCACAGGTGGGTGGGAGGGGCAGAGGCAGACTCTCCGCTGAGCAGGGAGCCCGATGCAGGACTTGACCCGAGGACCCTGGGATCATGACCTGAGCCAAAGGCAGACGCTTAACCAATTGAGCCACCCAGGTGCCCCGGGAAACTACTTTTTCTAACCCCTTGTCCAGTAATTTCCTATATAGGAAAGAAATCCCTAATAACAGTTTCTCGATTCATGCAAAAGCTATGGTGTCATGGGGCGCCTGGGTGGCTCAGGCGTTAAGCGTCTGCCTTCGGCTCAGGTTATGATCCCAGGGTCCTGAGATCGAGCCCCACATCGGGCTCCCTCCTCGGTGGGAAGCCTGCTTCTCCCTCTCCCACTCCCCCTGCTTGTGTTTCCTCTCTCGCTGTGTCTCTCTCTGTCAAATAAATAAATAAAATCTTAAAAAAAAAAAAAAAAAGCTATGGTATCATTGTAGCTTACAAGGCTATTTCCCCAGCTAAGTGTTTTAAGTATGTAAAATGGATCGTATGTGAAGGTATAGCTCTAAATCATTAACAGTCAGACTAGAGAGATGTTAATAGATTTTCCCTCTGCATAAATTTAGTCCTGGCTTAATGTCAGGAGATTTTGGTTTTTGCCCTTGTTTTTATTAATCAGCATATCAAACTTAATGTTTTGATAGACTTTTCAATGATAAAATAAGATAAAATAATTCTTATAACTGAGTATCACTTAAATGTAGTGACCCATAACCAACTGTTATGCAAAATTATATGAATATAATAAACAGATATTTTCCCTAGCCATACGCTTTATGTAGTTTTTGGGTTGCTATATATTTATCTTTTTTGACACTAACACTTAACAACATATCATGGATTATACATACATTTATGATCTATAATATATACAATTATATATATAATACCATATAAGTTAAAATTCTATAAATTTGTTTTACATATTCTCTCATTAAATATTCTCTTTTCATGTTGGAATTCCGTATGTGCTCTTAATGCCATCACTAAAGTTAGCTCTATGATTTTGGTGAGGAAAAGTGGGGACAATATCTACACTGTATCCAGACCTGGTTTTAAAAAAGAGACAACTCACAATTCAATTTTCCATACAACACAGCTGTTAGCTTTCTGGCTGGTCTTACAGCATAAATCAGAAAGAATTCAAATACTCTTTTAAGCTATAATGCGAATACATTGAATGTAATTGATGAGTGGCTGACTGAACATATATATCTCTAAAAGCAATTTAAGTGTTGAAACAGATTTTTTGGAATCCCTTTGAGCACAAAATTATTTTCTGGATATTTTGAAAATTACCTTTGAAGCAAATGATGCAATAGAAAACAACAACAAAAATAGCGCAGCTTATAAATGAGCTTCCTCAGTGCAAGTATTTGGACAATATTTTTGAAATGCATAAAGTTATATTTTATATCCTCTGCTCATTTAATCTTTATAGGCTCACAGTATGAGAATGTATATGCATGCCAGTCCATCTACCTATTATCTTTGTCTATATATGATCTATCTCTCTGTATTTATATGTAAGTATATAAATACATATAAATATATGGATTAGAAGAGAATAATTAAATATCTATATATGTCCTATATATAGACATATAGATACATATGCGCACACACACACACACACATACACAAAGCAAGAACAAGAGCAAGAGAGAAGGAGTTTAGGGTATCATATTTGAGAAGGAATATAAATATAAGAAAAACTGAAATATGCCCATCGGCACAGTGTCATCAAAGCCAGTGAATATGAAGACCCATAAACCAACAGTTGCAGCACATACTATAGACAATAAACATAGTGAGAATATATGTACTTCCATATATTTTTTCTGGAATTTTCTTAAATATGTTATAATTAAAATGTACATATCGTTTATTTGGTTTTAACTAAGGGAGTTTCAAATTTTACATGTAGGTAAAATGTAGATAGCAAAGCTTTATATGCTTACTTTTTGCCTTTTGACAGTACCTACAGTTCGTTTATATTTCACATCTGCATCCATTTCTCTCAGGATTTGTATTTTGGCTTAACTATGAACCTTTTCCCTACTTTCCAAATTCTGTCTTATTATGTAGTTTCAAAATGTTGAAGTAGATTTAAGGTTATAAAATTAGACAATGCTATTAATATACTGAAATATAAATTTCTAAAACAATGATTTTTCATTGGGCGCAATTAGTGGATATGAACTAAATATATCATAAGACTGATGAGTATCTATCTTTGTAGTTTTGGGGTATCATTAACGTAAGGTCAGTATCTCATATGAACTGGCTTGACTTGTCCTACATTCAGTAGCTCATTGATATCCTGATGTCAGTGTATTGCCGTAGTCATTGTGGAGTTCATGTGTATTGTGTATTAAGATTAAAGATTAAATTTGTGAAATAATTATATGCTCTTAGATCTGTTAGGCTAACATTTGCTTAAAAGAGTAGTTTTAGAGAGAAGTAAAATTATTGTTGATTAGAAATTCTACAGAAAATATCCTTAAAATAATTATTTCATTTATTGAGGTTTAATTAAATTTCATCAAATGATGCTTATTGATAATTTTATTTCAATGATGAGACTACTAATATATTTTTCTGTCACAATTATTAGATGTTATCAAGAGAAAACTAATAATATCAAATGTTGATTTATGTATTATCTGAAACTATATGACACTATGATAAGAAGTCTCTCTCTCCAGACAGAAGAAATATCTCTAAGAATGCATAAACATAAGCATGTAAAATTGGAAATGCCCTTAGTTAAAAGCAAGTAAACAATATTTTGCAAACTAAAGGGCAGTGAAACAACCAACTTTCTCAATCTATGCATTTTATTGGAATTAATACAGCTGAAGATTGAGTTGCTTCATGTGCCAACTACCTGTTGAGATTGCTAATCTTTCACTGTATACTGTTATGCAAAGTCATACTTTCCTATCAAGTGCTTCTTGTAGAACTTTAGGTTTTCTTATTAAAATTTATCTTCTGGGCGCCTGGGTGGCTCAGTCGGTTAAGCGACTGCCTTCGGCTCAGGTCATGATCCTGGAGTCCTGGGATCGAGTCCCGCATCGGGCTCCCTGCTCAGCGGGGAGTCTGCTTCTCCCTCTGACCCTCCTCCCTCTCGTGCTGTCTGTCTCTCATTCTCTCTCACAAATAAATAAATAAAATCTTTAAAAAAAATTTATCTTCTTAGTATTGATTTATTACTTCAGGCTCTAAAAATCCGGGGCCCAAATTCTGCCATCCAATGTTCCTGATGTTTTATCTCAAATTTTAGGCCTTATTAAATTTGATTTTGCCAAAGAGAGTAATGAGATCTGGGGGGACGGGCATTTCAGGATAAGAGAGTATCACATCCATGAATGGGCAGAAGTGTGATTCTATTGGATGTGTACCTTATTGAGCACAAGCCAGAAGGATAGATATGTGTGGTGGTGATAGTGGTGATGATATTATTGGAAGCCAATTCTCTATGGGTCTCTTGTGTTCCTACCTGTCTTGTGACAGCATTTTTTTTCCAGGTTATTTTTTCAAGGATATTTGTATAGTAAACGGTCCTGGAAGATGGAGACTGCATCTCTCCCCTGGGCAAATATAGATTTTTTAGCTGTCCGGAATAAGGATAATGTTCCCCTAATGGGGCAAATGCTGAGCAGACTTGCTAGTAGCTGCCTTAGGAATTTGAAGCTTTCTTAAGCTAGGGTTTTTCAGCTGTAATACAAACCTAATTATTTTATAGCATCCATCTCACACACCTTTGCATCACCAGGGGAATTCATGAAAACATGAAGTTCTGTCTGCCTGTTATACTGAGTTAAGACAGGAGTCTCATGCCTTCTGGCAACATCTTTGAAGTTTTGGCAAGCAAACTGGCAAGTTGTAACTAGGATAAAATGTTAGAAAATTCAGTTATTGATAGTGGTGATTATGGACATAATCTAGCATACTACCCTTTTTATGCCACAAAGGAAACCAACTTCAAAAATGCAGTGTTGAGCATATCCACCCAGACTAAGCTTATTTTTGAAGAGTTATTTGGCCATCTCCATGTTAAAAGTTTTCTTCCCATTGAGTATTTCATTGAATTACACTTCAGTAGACCCTTAGTGCATGGTGAGACAATCAACACCTTGTCAACACTTTTTCTGACTAGAATAGAGAATGTCTTCTTGGATGTTTTAATAGGAATGTGACCACTAAGTGGAGAAGTTAAGAGAATGATGTCATGTAAAGTAGACATTACCAAGTGGTGTACTTTTTGAGTTCTGAAGAGATGCTCTGAAACCTGTATTTTTTCCAACAACTTTCTATAATATATTCCACGTTTTCACTCTAGTTTGTTTGAAAGTTTTTGCAAATTGCAACCCAGAAAATATTTATAAAGTATAAAAACTCGGGGCGCCTGGGTGGCTCAGTCGTTACGCGTCTGCCTTCGGCTCAGGTCATGATCTCCAGGTCCTGGGATCGAGCCCCGCATCAGGCTCCCTGCTCAGCGGGGAGTCTGCTTCTCCCTCTCCCTCTGCCTCTCCCCACTGCTCCTACTCTCTCTCTCTCTCTGTATCTCTCTGTCTCAAATAAATAAATTAATTAAAAAATTATATTATAAAGTATAAGAACTCATTGATATTCAGGCTTTGTGGGGGAAATTGGCAGAGGATTCCTTTCTACATCTTTTATATTGATCATTCAGGCTAACACAGCTAGGTCATAGCTCTTATTAGGTTATTAATAAAAACAATGCATTGAGGTATAGAAATATGAAACATATTATTACTGTTTGTTTCCAAGTAACTTTTGTGTAATATTCTATGCTGATCTATTGTTGATTTTTCTTATGTAATCAGGTTGTGTCTACTGAAAAGTATAGGCTAAAGAATTATTTGCTCTTATAAAGCAACAATCTCAGCTGTGTTCTTGAATATGGGATTGGTATTCACTAAATTATTAGATTAATATATTTGAAATACATTTTTAGCCTTTGGAAAGTACAAATAATTGCACATGACAGTAGTTTAGGTGATTCTATGGGAAATATTCAATTCAGTTCTATTCAAAATATAGAAAGATATAGAAGGATGGAAGAAAAGGATATAGAAGAAAAAATAAAAGGAGAGATAGGGATGGGGAAAGGCGAAGTGCAAGATAAGGAAAAGGAAAAGGAGGAGACAGAAAGTTAACGATTTTGTAAAGAGGCAGATATGAATATACTTATAGTTTAAGATATTACTGGGTAAAACAAAAAAAAACAGCAATAAAAACATATTTAAATAACAGGAGTGAATCTAGGAGATCTTTGAAAGCTTGTGGTATTATCAATATGTATGTACATGTTCAAATATATATTCTTATATATGAATATTCAGTATATATTCTGAATATACATATACACATGTATACATACACACACATACACACACACACAAATAAATGTTCCATCAAGAAAAAAAATATATACTTAGTCATTTAAGAATCAGCACAGATTTTACCTATTCTATCACAACTTCCTTGAAATTCTGTCATATATAGGGTTATCTCCTCTTTTATGTTTTATGTGCCTTACATATGTTACTGTTATTTGTCTTTCATATGGATTTACTTAAGTATCTGTCTCCTTGGTTAGAGGGTAAGCAAGATGGAATCTTTTTCAATTTGAATCATCAGCATGTAAGCATCATGCCTAGGTTATAGTAGTGACTCAACAAATATTTGTGGAATTAATCACATTAATGCCTTCACAAATAATTTTGAGTCTCTTCCATATGCTTACTAATGTGCTAGATATTGAGCAGTTAGTGGTCAAAAAGATAGAATACCTTTACTTCTATAGTTTCCTATCTAAAAAGAAGACAGGCAAATAGTAACCATGCAATGTGTTGAGGAGCACAATAGGGTAAAATGTGAGTTGCTTTGGGAGCACATAACAAGGTGTTTTATTCTGTGGTTATCTTGATTAAATGACAGTAAGTTAAAGCTTAAAAAATAAGAGCTAGGCATGATCTGGGTTAAATAGCATTCCAAAAATCAGACTTCAAGTTCCCTCCAAAGTCTTGCCTTTAAATTCTGTAGATGTACACAGGAAATAATATTATAAACCTTGAACTAAAGGACCCATGTATAAATTTGATTTGTAGTACCTCAAGAAATTTAAAATTACATCTTTCCTTTAATGTCACCTCTATGTTACATTTTTGATGCTTACTTAAAGTAAGGCACATAGGCATTAAATTCAATGTATCTTCAAAACCTTAGATTTCAATATTGTTGAATTAGTGCTATGGTATTTACAGTCACTCTTGATGACTTCCTATTTCATTATCCAAATTCAGCTCATTTGTAATTCTTGCTGGCTTTATCTTCAAAATATTTCCAGAATCTAGTCACTTGTCACCAAATCTACTGGCACAACCTCAGTCCATCCTCTATTGTCACTGTGTAGATTAATGAACGCTGTTCCCAAATGGTTTCTAGGTTTCTGGCCCTAACCCCTTACAGTCATTTCTCAACAAAGCAATCAGAGGAGTCTTTAAAAATGGAGATCAGATCACTTCAATTCTTAGATCTTCAGCTTTCAAAGTTTTCCTGTCTCACTCAAAGCAAAAGCCAAAGTGTTTCTTATGGTGTACTAGATCCTACACTACATCTCATATTACCTCTAGACTCCTACTACTCTTAAACTATTCCTACAACTCCACTACATCTTCTATTTTATTTCTAGTTTGCTCTATCTTAGCCACAGTAACGTGCTTGCTGTTATTCAAACACAAGAAACTTGTTCGCACCACAGAATCTTTGTATTTCTCTGATACCCTGTTTTTAATGATCTTAATCCAGATTTCCATAAGTTTCACTCAATTACTTTGTTAAGATCTGGACTCCAGTAAACTTCAATGAGGTCTTCACTGACATTCTTCTTTCTTTCTTTATTTGAGAGAGAACGAGCATAGGTGGGGAGGGGCAAAGGGAGAAGCAGACTCTCTGCTGAGCAGGGACCCCGATGCGGGGCTCAATCCCAGGACCCTGAGATCATGACCTGAGCTGATGGCAGACACTTAACCGACTGAGCCACCCAGGCGCCCCTTCACTGACATTCTTTATGTGAAATTTCAACCCTATGTTCACCTTCACTCCAACACTCCTTATTTCCTTTCTGCTTACTTCCTTTATGTACATATCACTATAGGAAATACATATACTTTATTTTTACACACACACATACATGTCCTTCCTCTAGTTCAAAAGTTACAAACTGTTGAGGCAACAGATTAATTCAATTTTTTCTGCACTGTATCAGCACCATGAACTGTATCTGGCATGTAATAAGAAACAAATAAAAGCCTTTTGAATGAGTGAATATTCATTGAGAACTTGAAATATAAATGATACCATTTTCCATGTCATTTTTTCAAATTAGACAATAGTATCTATGTTCTTAAGTTGAAAACATTTAACCATCTTCTGAGACAAAAAAAAATCAGATATAGTTAAAAATAAAATAATTTTTATTTTTAGAGATTTCTATATATTTCCTATCTATACATTAATTAATTCATCACATACTATTGCTAGACAACTTGTTCTAGGAACATGTGACAGACATTAAACAAATATAAATAGGAAATAATATGTGTCCCTTGGAAGAATTTAGATCTCAATTTTAGATATAAATCATTAAATTAAAAATTAGAAATACAGTATAGTATACTAGAATTATTTTGGAGGGCATAGATGGGCTACAATATAGACAATATTATTAACTAAATCTTGAAGGATAAGTAGAAGTTTCCCACATCAATAAGCAAGACAGGCAGAGAAAGATACAAGTTCTGAAAAACAAAAGAAGAAAACTATTTTGTTATGAATACAATATATGTGGGATCAGAAGATGTAGTGTACGAAGTATGAAATGAGGTATGAAATGAAATATTTCAAGGAGTGTTTTAAATTCATTAAATGGGGGTCTTTTCATTTTGTCTCATGTCTCAAGACTCACCTCGTAAAGTTATAATTTTAAAATTTGGATAAGAAACTTATAGTGGGATCTCCTCAATTTTTAGCTTGTTAAATATTTTTCTGGGTAAAATAGTATTAGAAATTACAAGGCATGAAAGCTCCTTGTTTGAGGTAGCTTAGACTATGTTTGTTGTACACAGTTCACATGCAAGAGTTTTGTCCATTCATTTAATCCATATTTTTTGAGTTTATTATAAACACTGTATTAAGAACTAGCATAGGTAAGTGAATCTGTACTCTTAATACAAATAACATTTTACAGAAGCATTAGACAACATAACCAATACTGCCCATTTATGATATATAAAAGGAAAAGGAACTAAGGCATAGAGATTTTATATGTTAGTAACTGATTTTGTATTTTGCATTGATTTTGTAATATTGCATAGAGTATACTGGGCAACTCGTTGGCGAAGGCATTATTTTTATTTCAACTTATCACAAGGAAAACAATGGCATGGAAGTTTTGCAGTCTATCTTTTTGTTTTTTTATATCTAGTTTGCTTTCTACTAAGTTATTTTGTTTTTCATCGGGGATTTAAAATGTGGGAAGTTATTAGCAAGATTTTAGTGTATAAAATTGGTACAATACAGATGTAGTTAATGCCCTTTACAACATTAAAGCTTAGTGGGAAAACATATGTAAGTTTTATAAAATACAAAGAGTAAATTTTAAAAATAGCAAAGAGAAGAACCACCCTTCTCTGTCCTTAGATCAGGGGAAGACACCCACAAGGGACCAGTCTTGTGCTAAGCTCTAGAAGATGAATAGATGTTGCAATTCCAAGCAAAGATTAGAGGAAACAGAGGTTCAAGAACATGAACACTTGGAAACACATAGCATAATATAAGAAGAACATGCATTTAGAAGTTGATGGGAGATAAGGTACAATTGAGAGCATGGTGGGAGTAAGGAAGAAGAGATGGCTGGGACCATAATTGCAGCTCCATGACTAATAAAATGAGTACTCTTTCAGAAGAAAGGAAAAGTTGTTATTGAAATACCTCGGGGGGACTGGTTAATATTGCCAGAAGTTATTAAAGAGGGAATCTTGAAGTAGTCTAGAGGAGAATTTCAATCTTTTTGATCCCTGGCAATTCCTTATGTACTCACTGTGAGGGGTGAGAAGGAGAGAACTTCCATGTTTGTTGGGTCTTCCTCTGGAAGGGAAATGAGATTGAATGGAAAGGATGGGGAAAAATGTGGTGTTAAAAAATATCTCATAGGGGTACTTGAGTGCCTCAGTCAGTTAAGCATCCAACTCTTGATTTAAGCTCAGGTCATAATATCAGGGTGGTGAGATCGAGCCTATGTCAGGCTTCACACTGGGCATGAAGCCTGCTTAAAATTCTCTCTTCTCTAAAAAAAAAAAAAAATAGATAATAAATGATAGAGATAGATATAGATATATAGATATAGATAGATATAAATACAAATTTTACAGGATTTTGGTTATTGATCTCCTTTCTGATTTAAACATATATTAAAATCAATAGGGTTGTTAGGTTTAAGTATATTAATTTCCTCTACTATATTCAAATCCCCCCAAGTCATATTAATGCATATTTGAGACTGGTTACCAAATACATTCTACCACAATTTGAATTATGTAGTGTAAATTTGTATAAAAACATGTTAAAACATTCTCATTTTTACTTCATTAAAATACTTGTGAAGAGGGGTGCCTGGGTGGCTCAGTCATTAAGCGTCTGCCTTCGGCTCAGGTCATGATCCCAGGGTCCTGGGATTGAGCCGCATCGGGCTCCCTGCTCAGCAGGAAGCCTGCTTCTCCCTCTCCCACTCCCCCTGTTTGTGTTCCCTCTCTCGCTGTGTCTCTCTCTGTCAAATAAATAAACAAAATCTTAAAAAAAAGAGAACTTGTCAAGAGGTTATAGCCCAGTCCGTTTTCACATTAATTTACATGCCAGTGTTTTACATTGGATAGAGCATATTTTGATTTTGAGTTAATGGGAATCATTTTTGAATATTGCATATTCTAGATGAATAAATGTACCCTTGTTGATTATTTTTTATTATCAAAAAATATAAAAACACGTTATATATTTTAGTATATTTATTGATTCGATAAAACATTCATAAAATATGTTTTAAATTCAAGTTGTTCTGTAACCTTAATTAAAATAATCAAATTATATTTTAAACTATTTAATGCTCTCAATTTCCTAATAGAAAACATATCAGTTCATGCAATGGCAAGAATACTTCACAAGGGATGTTTTTCCTGCAATTTTTTAACATTTCGTTTTTCCAATTCTAGGGAAATTACAGGGAGTATTTGAATACCTTCAATATACTTCTTTTTCCTACATTTTCTCAAATGGCTTCATACAAAATTAAATATGATATAGAAACACATCCTAAAGCCAAATGATCCCATCCAGCCTGTCAAAAAATAATTTGAAAACCAAAAGTCATTGTTATATTACAAATATAAAAGAAAACAACAACAAAAAAATAGTACTAAGATTTGTAGGCAAAAGAGAAGAAAAATATTAAGCCATGTGCACTATTATGAAATGAAACAAACCATCAAGGAAAATAAAGATGATTGGGGATTTTTTTCTTTTGTTTTAATTAGGGAGCTTTAAAATATACCTGAATATGGGTCAGTATGTATTCTTTATTGTTTTATAGCTGAAATTATATAAAAGCTATAATAATCTATAAGGCAACTTCATTTTTGCCAAACATCCCACTGAATTATTAGGGTTATTGACTTCTTTAACATAGGAGCTTAAACAATTTTCCATCCTTTCAGACAGTCCAGAAAGAAAGGATGCTATTTACATTGTAGTACATGGTCAAAGAATCTCACATACCTAGCATTTCATGGCTTGAATGAATATTGTTTTTAAAAAAAGTATTTCTTGATCCATGTATTATGATGAGATTGGAGGCTAGGATTTAATTAAATTTAATACCTCTTTTGGCCTATTGGCATACAAAATAATTTCTAGTCACACCAATATAACATATTAATAATCATTATCAATTTATCCTACCAGAGGGAGTATTTCTGCAATAGACAAACCCTATGCTACTCCTCTTAGGATACCTACGTCATAGGATTCATGTCTACATAATTTCCTCCATTTGAGGGTTGACAGTACCTGTGACATGCTTGTCACCAATAGAATATGGCCAAGGTAATGAACTATCTCACCCCATAATTATGTTACGTAAGCCTCTGTCCTACTAACAGACTCACTCAAGATACTTTTGTCTGTCTTTGAAGAAGTAAGTGGCCATGTTGGGAGGCTCATAGGGCAAGTGACAGTGGTCTCTAGGAACTGACAGTGGCCTCCAGATGACAGTCAGCAAATAGTTGGTACCCTCAGCCCTACAACCACAGGGTAATGAATTCTGCCCACAAAACTGAGTGAACTTGAAAGTGCATTCTTCAGATGAGAATAGAATCCAGTCGACACATTGATTATTGTTATAATCACAGAACTCACTCTAGCTGAACCTGGCTCCTAATCTACAAAAATTATAATAAATATATGTTCTTTTAAGATACTAAAGTTTTGTGATTTGTTACATGGTAATAGAAAACTAATACAAACCCCCCAATCTTTTTGAAAAGGATGGCACACAGTGACAATTGCATGCACAATTCTAGTGGTAAACATGAATATTGCAACAGAGAAAAGAGCAAAAAATCAGAATTTGGGAGACTTCAGTCTTGACCATAACTTATCTTTCAAAATATGAGAGTCATTTAATTGCTGAATTTCAATTTTCTGTGTTTTTTTATTGAGATGTAATTGACATATAACATTATATTAGTTTCAGGTTTACAACATAATGACCCGATATATGTAAATATTGCAAAATGATCACAATAAGTCTAGTTAACATCCATCTCCACACATAGTTACAATTTTTTTTCCTTGTGGTGGTAACTTTTTAGATTTACTCTCTTAGTAGCTTTCAAATACCTAATTTCAAATACACAGCTATAATTCCCATGCTGTATGTTACATCCCCAGGTCTTATTCATTTTGTAATGAATAAGTTTGTACCTTTTGTCTAACTTCACCTACACCACCCACCCTCTGCCCTCCATCTCTGGCAACCACCAACCTGTTTTCTGTATCTATAATTTTTCTTTTTTTCTTTTTTAAAGATGATACATATAAGTGAGATGATGTGGTATTTGTTTTTCTCTGTGACTTATTTCACATAGCATGATGCCCTGAATTTCAACCCAAGTTGCCACAAATGGCAAGATTTCCTTTTTGTTGTTGTTTTTATTTTATTTTTTTATTTTATTTTTTTTAAGATTTTATTTATTTATTTATTTGAGAGAGAGAGAGAGAGAGAAACAGCATGAGAGGGGATAGGGTCAGAGGGAGAAGCAGGCTCCCCGCCGAGCCGGGAGCCTGATGCGGGACTCGATCCCGGGACTCCAGGATCATGACCTGAGCCAAAGGCAGTCGCTTAACCGACTGAGCCACCCAGGTGCCCCTGTTGTTGTTTTTATTACTGAATGATGTTCAATGTATGTAGGTGTGTGTGTATGTATATATACATAAACATATATATATGTATATATACATACACACAATACATTTTCTATATTCACTTATTGGTCCATGGATACTTAGGTTGTTTCCATGCCTCAGCTTTTGTAAATAATGCTGCAGTGAGCATAAAGGTACAGATATCTTTTTGAAGTAGTGTTTTCATTTTCTTCATATAAATACCCAGAAGTGGAATTGCTGGATCATACAGTAGTTCTATTTTTAATTTTTGAGGCATCTCCACACATTTTGCATAGTGGCTGCACCAATTTATGTCCCCACCAACATTGCTTAAGGGTTCCCTTTTCTCCTTATCCTTGCCAACAGTTGTTATCTATCTTTTTGATAATAGCCATTCTAACATATGTGAGGTGATAATCTCATTATGATTTCGACTTGCATTTCCCTGATGATTAGTAATGTTGAACATCTTTGCATATAACTATTGTTCAACTGTGTATTCTTTGGATAAATGTCTATTCAGCTCCCCTGACTGTTTTTTAATTGGATTGTTTGGTTTTTTGCTACTAAATTATGAGTTCTCTGTATATTTGAAATATTAATTCCTTATCAGATAAATTTTTTGCATGTATTTTTCTCCCATTCCATAGGTTGCCTTTCCCATTGTTGATGCTTTTTAGTTTGATGTCATCCCATTTGTTTATTTTGGCTTTTGTTTCCTTTGCTGTTGGTGGCAAATCCAAAAAAAACCAGAAAAACAAAATCATCGCCAAAACTTATGTCAAAGACCTTACTTCCTGTTTTCTTCTAGAAGTTTTATGGTTTCATGTCTTATGGTTAAGTCTTTAATCGATTGTAAGTTAATTTTTGTGTATGGTCTAAGATAATGGTCCAGTTTCACCCTTTTGCATGTGGTTGTCCAGATTTCCCAGCACCATTTATCGAAGAGACTGTCCTTTCTCCATTGTATCTTCTTGGCTCCTTTGTTGTAAATTAATTGACCATCTATATATAGGTTTATGTCTGGTTCTCTATTCTGTTCCATTGATCTATGCTTTTATGTCAATACCATACTGTTTTTATTACTATAGCTCTGTAATATAGAATGAAATCAGGGAGTATGTTGCCTCCAGCTTTGTTTGTCTTTCCCAAGATTGCTTTGGCTTCTTGGGTCTTAAGTACTTCCATACAAATTTTAGAATTGCTTGTTCTATTTATGTGACAAAATGCTCTTAGAACTATCATAGTTGTGGGGCACCTGGATGGCTCAGTGGGTTAAGCACCTGCCTTCAGCTCACATCATGATCCTAGGGTCCTGGGATTGAGCCCCAGCTCATTGGGCTCCCTGCTCTGTGGGAAGCCTGCTTGTCCCTGTCCCTCTGCCCCTCCTCCTATCCGTGCTTTCTCTCTTTCAAATAAATAAAATCTTTAAAAAAATAAATAAAAGAATAAATTAAAAAAATAATTTTCATAGTTGTCAAATGGGGATAAAATACATTTTCTATCTAATTATCAGAATTGCTTTAAATATCAAACTAAATACAGTAAATATTGTGGAATTGCAATATTGTGGTTATACAGAGAATAGAGCTTTGTTTCACTCATTTTTAGCAGCTTCAGTGTTCTCTAGTTAAGGAGTTTTTATTTTCTATTATTTTATTTTGCTGACTCTCAAAATCCTTTAAGGTTCTTTGTTATCACTGATGTGAATCCTCATTTTAGTAATAAAAAAATATTTTCTTTTTTTTTTTAAAGATTTTATTTTTATTTATTCATGAGAGAGAGAGAGAGAGAGAGAGAGGCAGAGGGAGAAGCAGGCTCCCAAGGAGCAGGGAGCCCGATGCGGGACTCGATCCCAGGACTCTGGGATCATGACCTGAGCCGAAAGCAGACACTTAACCATCTGAGCCACCCAGGCGCCCAAAAATATTTTCAACTTCAGAAAAATCTATGATTTTGTTAATTTTTGAATCAAAATCTTAGAAATGGGCTCTAGGCTGTATTGAGTGGTACTTGGTACTATCCAAGTTAAAGTCAGGGAAAGAAATTTGTGCTAACATATGGCCCATTTCAATCCAGTCCCAAGAGTGAATTTATAATAAAAAAAATATTTCAGTCATGTTCAGTGCCAACATTCAGTTTACAGAAAAATTTTACTATCTTTGAGCTCATATTTTTTAAAATTGACTTTTAAAGATGCTTAGAGGACTCAGTTCAAGGTCTGACTTTTTTTTTATCTTTCCCAATAAATTTTCCATTTGCTCATAAAAAATGTATTATTTTCAAAGTAAAAGGGTATATAATTTTTTTTATTCAAAAAGGTTTATATATCTGAAAATTCTAAAAAGAAATAATGTGACTTGAATTTCTTTGCCTAGTGGAAGTAAAGATTTCAGGAAGCATAAAAAAAAAACCATAGAGTATCTTGCCATGCAATTGACTGCTGTGGAAGGCCATATAGTGAAATGCTATTTAAAAAATAGAATTCAGGGACACCTGGGTGGCTCAATAGGTTAAGCGTCTGCTTTTGGCTCAGGTCATGATCTCAGGGTCCTGGGATCGAGTCCTATATCAGGCTCCTTGCTTGGCTGGGGGCTTGCTTCTCCCTCTGCCTGCCACTCCCCCTGCTTGTGCGCTCTCTCTTTCTCTGACAAATAAATAAATAAAATCTTTAAAAAATATATAACTCAATGCATTTAAAGCCACTAATATCATTATAACTTTTTAAAATGTGCATAGTCATATCTCATGCTTCAGGGCATAAAGTAATTGCTGTAGGGATGAGAGGGGACACTTTTATTTTATATACAAACATTCTAACATTTATTATTTGACATTTGTGGATTTTACTTCTTATTTGTTTATGTTATTTATTCTTTATAGTACTACACTCTGGCCTGTGACACTGACTGTATCTCATAGAGACTATGAAAACAATCCAATGAGATGTTTATTTACTCATGTTAAAATAGAATAAGAGGTCATAAAATCATAACTATTTTACCTTTAAGAAAGATGAACTAAACATTATGCTTTGATAAAAATATTTAAAAACATAACACAATGACTCTTATGCAAAATAAAATGTCATTAAATCAGCTTATTTTAGGAGACAATAAAAAATTCTGTTGGCATATAGAGTATTGCAGTTATTAAATTAATTTGTTCATGTTGTGAATTAGAATAATGGGAGGTCTTTTTCTAGTTTGAAACAGTAAGTGTTCCTAGTACAGAGGGCATAAAAGAACAGAGTTTTAGGAGAACACCATTACTGGAGGAAGTCAAGCAATGTTCCAAAGTCTTTTGTTTTAGACTTGAGAGATATGAATCAGAAAGTTAAAGCAAGATATCAGTTAAATAAAAAAGATATGTGTAAAAGGAATAATTGCATGTATTCTTTTTACCTTCAGAAGATTTCAGAGCTATAAAATAATAGAGTAAAAATCAATTGTTCTAAGTCCCTATCAGAGGCTTAAATAAAATTATTTCTCAATATTCCTCCCCTAGCTCTGTCATTTTTCTTTGCTTTTTTCTTTTAAAAATTTCCCGTTTTATTTAGTTATAATTTACAAATAAAAATTTCATACACTCATGATGTACAACATGATGTTTTGATATACATATATTCTGTAAAATGATTATCACATCAAGCTAATTAACAGGTTCATCACCTTACATAGTTACCTTTTATGCATGTGTTGTAAGAACACCTAAGATCTACTCTTTTAGTGAATTTCAGGTATGCAATACAGTAATATGAACTCCAGAATTTGTTAATCCTGCATTGTACCCTTTGACCAATACTTTCCCATTTCCTCCACCTCCCAGCCCCTAGCAACCACCATTCTACTCTCTACATATATGAGTTATAAGTTTTCAGATTCCATATAAAATAATGCACTCTTTGTCTTTCTATGTCTGGCTTATTTCACCTAGGATAACATCCTCTAAGTTCATTCATGTTTCAAAAATGATAGCATTTCCTTTCTTTAAAGGATGAATAATACACCTCCCTTATATAGATATATTTAGTTTTCCATGTGCCATTTATTGAAGACACTATCCTTTCCTCATCACGTATTCCTGGCATCTTTGTTGAACATTAGTTGACTGTAAATATGTGGATTCATTTCTGGGCTCTCTATTCTGTTCTATTGGTCTATATGCCCGTTTTTATGCCAGTACCATGCTGTTTGAATCATTATAGCTTTGTAGTGTATTTTGAAATCAGGTAGTATGCAGCCTCCAGCTTTGTTCTTAAGGCACAAGATTTCTTTGGCTATTATTGGTCTTTTGTCATGTCATACAAATTTTAGATTATTTTTTTCTATTTCTGTGAAATATAACATTGGAATTTTGATAGGGATTGTTTTATCTGTATCTTATATTGGATAGCATGGACATTTTATTTTATTTTGAAGATTTTATTTATTTATTTGACAGAGAGAGAAAGCACAAGCCTGGGGAGAGGTAGGCAGAGGGAGAGGGAAAAGCAGGCATCCCACTGAGCAGGGAGCCCAATGTGGGGCTCGATCCCAGAACCCTGGGATCATGACCTGAGCTGAAGGCAGACACTTAACCAACTGAGCCACCCAGGCTCCCCAGTATGGACATTTTAATAATAATAATTCTTCCAATCTGTGAATACAGGATTTCTTTCCTTCTACTTGTGTGTTCTTTAATTTCATCAATGTTTTATAGTTTTCAATATGCAGATCTTTCTCCTCCCTGTTTAAATTTATCCCTATCTTTTTTTTTTTTTATGCTGTTGTAAAAGAAATGTCTTCTTAATTTTGTTTTGGGGTAGTTCATTGTTACTGTATAGAAATGCAACTGATTTTTATATGTTGATTTTGTATCCTACAACTTTACTTGACCCAGTTTTTGGTGGGATCTTTACAATCATGTCATCTACAAAAAGAGACAATTTTCTATCATCCTTTCTGATTTGGATGCATTTTATTTATTTTTCCTGCCAAACTGTTCCAGCAATATGGGACTTTCAGTACTATATTGAATATAGGTGGCAAGAGTGGTATTCTCATCTTGTTCCTGATATTAGAAGAAAAGGTTTCAGTTTTTCACCATTATGATGTTAGCTGTGAATTTGTCACATATGACCTTTATTATGTTGTGATACATTCTAGTAAATTAACACATCTACACATCCATCAAACTTATTTATTTACTTACTTACTTTGGTGAGAACATTTAAGTTCTATTTTCTTAGAAAATTTCAATATTACATACATACAGTGTTATCAACTATAGTCACTGTGCTTTACATTAGATCCTCAGACCTTATTCATCTTATAGTTGAAAGTTTGTACCCTTTCCCAATCTCTCCCTGTTTCTCCCACCCCCCAGACCCTGGCAATAACTTTTCTATCTCTGTTTCTATGATTTTGACTTTTTTTTTTTAAAGGTTCTAAACAGTAGCATACAGTATTTGTCTTTCTCTGTCTAGTTTATTTCACTTCATATAATGTTCTCAAGGCCCATCAATGTTGTCATAAAGAGCAGGATTTCCTTCTTTTTCATAGCTGGATAATATTCTATTATATATATTAATGTCATATCTTTATTCATCCATTGATTGACATTTAGGTTGTTTCCATATCTCAGTTATTGTGAATAATGCTGCAATGAACATGGGAATAAAGCTCTCTCTTCAATAACCTGTTTTATTTCATTTGGATATATATAGAAGTGGGATTGCTGGAACATGTGGTAGTTGCGTTTTTAATGTTTTCAGGAGCCACCATACTGTTTTCCATAGTGGCTGCATCATTTGCATTCACACCAGCAATGGTCAGGGGTTCCCTTTTCTTTACATCCTCACCCACACTTGTTAATATTTGTGTTTTTGATAGTAGAAATTCTAACACATGTGAAGTAATACCTCATTGTAGTTGTAATTTTAATTTGCCCCATGAGTAGCGATGTAGAGCACCATTTCATGTACTTGTTGACCATCTGTATGTCTACTTTGGAAAAATGTCTATTCAGTTCCTGAGCCAATTTTTAAATTAGATCTCTTCCTTACTTCCTGCCTTCCTCCTTCCCTCCCTCCCTCCCTCTCTCTTCCCTCTTCTTCCCCTTCTCCTCTTTCTTCTTTTTGCTGCTGAGTTACAAGTTTTAGAAATTAACCCCTTATCAGATGTATTCTTTGAAAATATTTTCTTTCATTCAGTAAACTGCCTTTTCATTTTATTGATGGTTTTCTTTACTGTGCAAAATATTTTAGTTTGATTTAGTCCCACTTGTTGATTTTTGTTTTTGTTGCCTTTGCTTTTGGGTCTAATTAAAAAAAAAAAAATCGGGCGCCTGGGTGGCTCAGATGGTTAAGCATCTGCCTTCGGCTCAGGTCATGATCTCAGGGTCTTGGGATCGATTCCCGCATCGGGCTCCCTGCTCCTTGGGAGCCTGCTTCTCCCTCTGCCTCTCTCTGTCTCTAATGAATAAATAAATATAATCTTAAAAAAAAAAATCATTGCCAAGACAGCGTCAAAGAATTTACTGCTTATGTTGTCTTCTAGGAGTTTTATGGTTTCAGGTCTTCAAGTTCATTTTAAATGGATTCTTGTATATGGTGTAATAGAGGGGTCCAGTTTCATTATTTTGCATGTAGCTGTCTAGTTTTCCCATCACCATTTTTGAAAAAACTTTCCCCATTGTATATTCTTGGCTACTTTGTTGTAAATTAATTGATTATATATGCATGGATTTATTTCTGGGAGTTCTATTTTGTTCCATTGATATATTCACCTGTTTTTATGCCAATATAATACTGTGTGCTTACTATAGCTTTGTAATGTAGTTTGAAATCAGAAACTGATGCTTCCAGTTTTGTTTTTCTTTCTTAAGATTGATTTGGCAATTTTGGATCTTTTATAGTTCCATACAAATTTTATGATTGTTTGTTCTACTTATGCAAAAAATGCCATTTGAATTCAGATAAGGATTGCCTTCAATATATAGATTGCTTTGGGTAGTAGGTACATTTTAACAATATTTTTCTAATAATCCTTAATGAATCTTTTATCTATTTATCATCAGTGACTTTGACTATCAAAGAAAAAAGTGCCATAATATGTTTTTGGATATAAAATGTGTATCACATGCTCCTAATAAATCATCATTTTTATACTAATGAAAAATAGAAGCAATTTGTAAGTATGATTATATGCTTAACATATATTTTTAAATTTATTTATTTTTTGATGTAGTGTTCCATGATTCATTGTTTGCATATAACACCCAGTGCTCCATTCAATACGTGCCCTCTTTAATACCCATCACCAGGCTAACCCATCCCCTCACCTCCCTCCCCTCTAGAACCGTCAGTTTGTTTCTCAGAGTCCATAGTCTCTCATGGTTCATCTCCCCCTCCGATTCCCCCCCTTTATTTTTCCCTTCCTAGTATCTTCTTCTTTTTTTTTTTAAACATATAATGTATTATTTGTTTCAGAGGTACAGGTCTGTGATTCATCAGTCTTACACAATTCACAGCACTCACCATAGCACATACCTCCCCAATGTCTATCACCCAGCCACCCCGCTTAACATATTTTTAAAATATATTTTGTAATATATATGAAAAAGTTCTCTCTTTGGAGCAATGATATTAAATTTAAATGTATGTAAATGCAGTCATGAATGATTGGTGAAAATTTTGTAAGGGACAGTTTGGCAATAACATGGGATATACACCTCTTTTTTTTTAAGATTTTATTTATTTATTTGACAGGGAGAGAGATAGTGAGAGCAGGAACACAAGCAGAGGGAGTGGGAGAGGGAGAAGCAGGCTTTCCGCCGAACAGGGAGCCCGACGTGGGACTGGGTCCCAGGACTCTGGGATCATGACCTGAGCTGAAGGCAGATGCTTAATGACTGAGCCACCCAGGCGCCCCTATATACCTCTTCTTATTTGACCTACCTGGCTATCTGCCTTATAGTAACTAGCATTATTTTTCTTTCATTCTAATAACTGCTGCATACATTGGAACATGTCCCACAATATGTTGTAAAAATAATTTTAACAGTTTTCTGCTATCCCATCAGACTCCTAATTTACCTATTTGTATTTTGAATTCTGTAACTTCTATGGAATAAAATAATAATTGTGAAAACAGAATGCAATTCCAATAAAAAAATAGTACAGAAGTTTTAGCATAAGATAGAAAGGAAAATGGTTTTAGACAATTTAGAAAATGTAAATTTTAATTCTAGTCAGAGCTCTTATTTTCATTAATTGGTTTTATAACAAGCAGGGAATCTAAATTATTTCTGTAGGACCTCAAGATTTGATTAGTACAACATAAACTAAAATACGACTATTTTATCCTCCGTCTTTCCCTTAAAACCAAAAATTTGGGCTGTGGTCATCAAAAGCCTAGTGTGTGTTAATAGAGTCTACCTACCATCTCTTTGTTGTAAAAGGCATGTCAGATGATGTCTGGCATAGTGCAGAAAAACTTTGATGTAAAGGGAATTACCAAGGACAAACCAGTTAACATTTAAAATGTATAAAGCCCATTTTGAATAAAGAAAGTGAGAAAAGATAATAAAAGTATCAAAAAGAAGCAAAATTAATTCATACAGTAAAATCAAGCAGAAGAAGAATGATGTATAACACATATTTGAAAGGCTGTTTAACCAAAGGAATACTGTTTTATGTCTATGAGTATTGCATAAAAGAAAATGAGAATATATTAAAAAGCACACACACAGTATATCAAAGTGGCAGAAATCTTCAAACACTTTGCATTATTTTTCTTCAAATGAAAAATTATACATTATTATATTTTAACTACCGTGTTGCAACAAATTTAGCAATGGTGTTGATTATACCATTGAAAAAGCTTTCTGTAATGCAGAGATGACAGAGATCCTGTCAATAACTAATAGTACTGGAATATCCAGTCAAGGTCCAACAATGCAAAATGGATGCTGTTTTCAGCATTTTACACTTTTTATATTACTGTGCTTCTGATCCCCTTCAAGCCAGTTCATCTCACTGATAATGTCAGTAGCCACTTGAACGGCCTATCTAGCTAAATGAAGTTTTGATAAGTGATAGTTCACGTATTTGAAAGAATCTACTAAAATCTCCAGCAAAGCATTTCATTTGCTCAAATCTCTGTGAAATAGATATGAGTCTTCAAGGTAGAGTGATTAGTACACAGAAGCTTACATTGCCAAAGTCATCGAGTTTTTAGGAACTGCCATAAATATCTACTAGTTCACAGTCTTCTTAGATTCAGAGGAAGCTGATAGAGGTAAAATTATTTGACAAGTTTCTACATCTATTTAGGGACAAAGTGAAAATAAGTCCAAGGGTTTCTCACCACAAACTTTGGTCATTTCCCACCATACCACACTGCCATGACATGTATATTAACTAATTTTAATTTTACAAATGCCTTTCTTATTCCTTTCAAGTATTACAAATAGAACAGTTCCATATTTTATTTTCTTTGTATTTTTATTTGAAAGGAAAAAGTTTAATTTTTACAAAATTTTATACAAAATTTGCACATTTCAGAATTGTCTTAATCGTGGCTGATCAGAATAAGTGTTTTTATAATGAAGAGAATAACCATTACACTCATGCCAATTTTTACTTGTGCAGGGGGTTTTATTGAGTGTTCTAAACATTAATAAAAAGGTATTGAGTAAAACAACATTTACGAGGTGCAGGAAAATATACTTTAATTAATAGGTTGCCAAATAAAACATTTTTTTTAGATAGCATTTAATGGATGCTCTCAAATTAAATACAAATAAGGAAAAAAGATGCATATAGGGGGTATATATTTGACAAATTTAAGTATAAAGAGACTAGATATATTAAAGAGGAAAATATGTATAGACTAATATTACTGCAGCAGAAATGAAATAAATAAATAAATAATGAAATAAAATAACCATAAGTAAAAGACCACATTAACACAGTAAAAAGTAAAATGAATGTACAGGCTGAAAAAATGTAAAAGGTGATGATAATAGAGTCTTCAATAGTATGTTGTAATTATAACAACTTTAATGAACATTTTTGTTATTTAGTAAATATTATCTCTATTATATCTTCAAAGCGAATTCATATTTTTTTAAAAAATAACTAAGATAATGTGATCTTCCCATTTAACTCCTTTTCTCTTGTTTATTTCATTTTCTCCTAATAATATATTTCTGAAGTTTTGCTTGGTATTATCCATTCTTTTATTTATTTATTTATTTATTTATTTTTTAAGGATTTTATTTATTTATTTGAGAGAGAGAGCGAGCACATGAGAGGGGGGAGGGTCAGAGGGAGAAGCAGGCTCCCCGCTGAGCAGGGAGCCCGATGCGGGACTCGATCCTGGGACTCCAGGATCATGACCTGAGCCGAAGGCAGTCGCTTAACCAACTGAGCCACCCAGGCGCCCCCATTCTTTTATTTTTGACTCATTGGTGAATTCTACAAAACATTTAAGAAATAACAGCAATCCTCCTCAAATTCTTCTAAAAATTGAAGAAGAGGGAACACTTCCAAACTCATGTTTTTTGAAGGACATTAAAACATTTCTTAAAACAGTAATCCATAAGTTCAAAACATTAATCAGAAAAATGGAAAATATATAAAAGACCCAATCTAAGTTTAAGAGATGCAAACTATGAACCATATCTTCTTTATCCATTCATCTGTTGAGGGACACCTTGGCTCCTTCCACAGTTTGGTTATTGTGGGTGCTGCTATGAATATTGGGGTGCATGTGCCCCTTCTTTTCACTACATTTGTATCTTTGGGGTAAATACCTACTAATACAATTGCTGGGTCATAGGATAGCTCTATTTTTAATGTCTTGAGGAACCTCCATACTGTTTTCCAGAGTGGCTGTACCAGCTTGCATTCCCACCAACAGTGTAAGAGGGTATTACTCAGCCATCAGAAAGGATGAATACCTACCTTTTGCATCAACATAGATGGAACTGGAGGGGATTATGCTAAGTGAAATAAGTCAAGCAGAGAAAGACAATTATTGTATGGTTTCACTCATATGTAGAACATAAGGAATAACACAGAGGGCCATGGGGAAGGGAGGGAAAACTGAATGGGAAGAAATCAGAGAGGGAGACAAACCATGAGAGACTCTGGACTCCCCAAAACAAACTAAGGGTTACAGAAGGGAGGGGGGTGGGGGGATAGGGTAACCGGATGACCAGTATTAAGGAGGGCACGTATGGTGATGAGTACTGGGTGTTATATGCAACTAATGAATCATTGAACACTACATCAAAAACTAATGATGTACTCTATGTTGGCTAACTGAACAGAATAAAAAAAAAGATGTAAGCTACACTGTCTGAAAGAATGTACTGTAAGGGGTTGACAGCAGTTCTAAAATGCAGAAGAAATAAATTTGATAGGACTTGTATTGAATCCACAGATCCTTTTGAGTAGTACTGCCACTTTACTCCATGAAATCTCCCAACCCATGAGCACACAAGATGTATTTCCATTTATTTATTTATTTTTTAATTCCAGTATAATTAACATAGAGTGTTATACTAGTTTTAGGTATACATTAGAGTGATTCAACAATTCAACATTATTCATGTTAAGTATACTCTTAATCCTTTCGCCAATTTCACCAATTCCCCCACCCAACATCCCTCTGTTTTTTAAATTCTGCATATAACTGAAATAATATGGTATTTGTTTCACTTTCATTTCACTTAGCATTATGCCCTCTGTATCCAACCATGTTGTTGCAAATGGCAAGACTTCATTCTTTTTCATGGCTGAGTAATAGTCCATTGTGTGTATAGATACAGACAGATATATGTGAGATATCTATCATATATCTATCACATACATATATATATATCACATCTATCTATCAATATCTATCATCGTTCTATCTATCTATCTATCTATCTATCTATCTATCTATCTATCTATCTACCTATCATCACCTATTCTCTGACCATTCATCTATTGATGGGCACTTAAGTTGTTTCCATAATTTGGCTATTATAAATAATGCAGCAATAAACATAGGGGTGCATATATTTTTTTGAATTAGCATTTTTGTATTCTTTGGGTAAATACCCAGTAGTGCAATTACTGGATCATATAGTAATTCTGTTTTTAGTTCTTTGAGGAACCTCCATACTATCTTCTGCAGTGACTGTACCTGTTTGCATTCCTACCAAGAGTGCACAAGGATCCCTTTTACTCCACATACTCACCAATATTTGTTTCTTGTATTTTTTATTTTAGCCATTCTGAGAAGAATGAGGTGATATCTCATTGTGGTTTTGAATTGCATTTCCCTGATGATTAATTATGTTGAGCCTCTTTTCATGAGTCTGTTGTCCATCTGTATGTCTTCTTTGGAGAAATGTCTGTTCATGGCTTCTGCACATTTTTAATTGAATTATTTGGCAGGTTTTGTTTTTTGTTTTTTGGATTTTGTTTTGTTTTGTTTTTAGTGTTGAATTGTGTAAGTTCTTTATATATTTTGGATACTAACCCCTTATCAGAAAAATCATTTGCAAATATTTTCTCCCAGTCTGTAGGTTGTCTTTTTGTTTTGTTGATTGTTTTCTTTGCTGTGCAGAAGCTTTTTATTTTGTTGTAGTCCCAATAGTTTATTTTTGCTTTTGTTTCCCTTGCTTTGAAAATCTAGAAAAATGTTGTTATGGCCAGTATCAGAGAAATCACTGTTTGTGTTCTTTTCTAGGATTCTTATTGTTTCAGGCCTCACATTTAGATCCTTAATCCATCTTGAGTTTGCATTTGCATATGGTATAAGAAAATGATCCAGTTTCATTCTTTGGCGTGTAGCTGTCCAGTTTTGACAATTTGTTGAAGAGACTGTCTTTTTTTTCATTTCATATTCTTGCCTCCTTTATCATAGATTAATTGGCAAAAAAAATCATGGGTTTATTTCTGGGCTCTCTGTTCTGTTTCATATGATCTATGTGTCTATTTTTTGCCAGTGTCTTCCTGTTTTGATTACTACAGCTTTGTAGTATGTCTTGAAATCTGGGATTGTGATACTGCTAGTTTTGTTCTTTTCAAGATTGCTTTGGCAATTTGGGATCTTTGGTGGTTCCATAAAAATTTTAGGATTATTAGTTCAATTCTGTGAAAAATGCTGTTGGTATTTTCATAGGAATTGCATCAAATCTGTAGATTGGTTTGGGTAGTATGGAATTTTAAAAATATTTGTTCTTCCCAATCCTTGAGTATGCAGTATCATTCCATTTGTTTGTGTCATCTTCAGTTTCTTTCATCAGTGGAAGAGTACAGGTCTTTAACCTCCATGGTTAAGTTTAATCCCAGAAATTTATGATTTTTGGTGCAATTATAAATGGAATTATTTTCTTAATTTCTCTTTCTGCTACTTCATTATTAGTAGATATAAATGCAACAGATTTCTGTATTTTGATTGTGTATCCTGTGACCTTACTGAATTCATTTATCTGTTCTAGTAGTTTTTTGGTGGCATCTATATACATTAGTATTGTATCATCTACAAATAGTGAAAGCTTTATTTCTTCCTTACCAATTTAGATGTTTTTTTATTTCTTTTTCTTGTTTGATAATTGTGGATTTCAACTTTAATATTACATTGAATACAAGCGGTGCGTGTGGACATCTTTGTCTTGCTCCTGATCTTAGGGGAAAGCTCTCAGTTATTCCCCCATTGAGTATGATGTTAACTGTGGGTTTTTCATATATAGCCTTTCTTATTGTTGAGGTATGTTCCCTCTAACCCTACTTTTTTAAGGATTTTTATCATGAATGGATGCTGTACTTCGTCAAGTACTTTTTCATTATTAAAATTATCATATGGTTTTTATCTTTCCTCTTGTTGAAGTGGTGTTTCATGTTGATTGATTTACAAATATTGAATCATTCCTTATGCCAGGAATAAGACCTTCTGGATCATGGAGAATGATTTTTTTAAATGTATTGTTGGATTTGGTTTGCCAATATTTTGTTGAGGATTTTTACCCTATTTGCATCAGGAATATTAGCCTGTAGTTCTCTTCCTTTCTTTGTAGTGTCTTCACCTGATTTTGATATCAAGGTAAGCTGGCTTCATAGAATGAATCGGGAAGTTTCTCTTCCTCTTCTATTTTTTGGAATAATTTGAGAAGAATAGATATTAAGTCTTCTTTAAATATTTGATAGAATTCATCTGTGAAGCCATCTGTTCCTGGACTTTTTTTTTGGGGGGGGGGGTTCTTTTAATCAATGATAAAATTTCATTGTTGGTAATTGGTCTGTTCAAATGACCTATCTCTTCCTGATTCAGTTTTGGGAGGTATATGTTTCCAGAAATTTATCCATTTCTTCTAGGTTGTCCAATTTTTTGGCATATAATTTTTCATAATATTCTCTTATAATCCTTTGTATTTCTGTGGTGTCAGTTGGTATTTCTTCTCTTTCATTTCTGATTTTGATTATTTGAGTCCTCTCTTTTTTTTTTTTGATGAGTCTGACTAAACATTTATCAGTTTTGTTGATCTTTTTTAAAAAAAAGAGCTCCTTGTTTCACTGATCTGTTCTATTGTTTTTTTAGTTTCTATTTCAATTATTCCTGCTCTGATCTTTATTATTTTCTTCCTTTTACTGGCTTAGGGTTCTTTTCCTAGCTCCTTTAGATGTAAGTTTAGGTTTTTATTTGAGATTTTTCTTTCTTCTTGAGGTAGACCTGTATTGCTATAAACTTTCCTCTTAGGACAGCATCTGCTGCATCCCCCAAATTTTGGACTGTTGTCTTTTCATTTTCATTTGTCTCCATGTATTTTTTTTTATTTCTTCTTTGATTTCTTGGTTGGGCCATTTATTCTTCAGTAGCATGTTATTAATCTCCATGTATTTGTGTTCTTTCCAGATTATTTTCTTTGGTTGGATTCTAGTTTCATAGCGTTGTGGTCAGAAAAGATGCATGGTATGACTTTGATCTTTTTAAATTTGTTACGACCTGTTTTGTGACATAACATGTCATCTATTCTGGAGAATAGTCCATGTGCACTTGAAAAGAATGTGTATTCCACTGTTCGGGGATGGAATGTTTTGACTATACCTGTTAGATCCATCTGGTCCAATGTATCATTCAAAGCCACTCTTTCCTTGTTGATTTTCTGTTTGGATGATCTATCGATTAATGTAAGTGTGGGGTTAAGGTCTGCTATTATTTTTTTTTTTTAAGATTTATTTGACAGAGAGAGACACAGCGAGAGAGGGAACACAAGCAGGGGGAGTGGGAGAGGGAGAAGCAGGCTTCCCGCAGAGCAGGGAGCCCGATGCGGGGCTTGATCCCAGGACACTGGGATCATGACCTGAGCCGAAGGCAGACGCTTAACTACTGAGCCACCCAAGCGCCCCAAGGTCTGCTATTATTAATGTATTACTATTGATCACTTCTTTTATGTTTGTTAATAGCTCCTTTATGTATTTGGGTGCATAAATATTTATAGTTGTTTATCTACTTGTTGGATTGTTCCTTTTATGATTATGTAGTGTCTTTCTTTGTCTCTTGTTACAGTCTTGATTCTAAAGTCTATTTTGTCCAATATTAAGTATTGCAACCCTGGCTTTCTTTTCACTTCTATTGCATGATGAAATTTTTCCATCCATTCACTTTCAATCTGAATGTGTCTCTAGGTCTGAAATAAGTCTCTTGTAGACAGTATATAGATAGGTCTTGCTTTTGCTTTATTATCCCCTCTGTCATTTTTTATCTTTTGATTGGAGCATTTAGTCCATTTATATTAAAAATAATTATGGATAGGTATATACTTATTGCCATTTTATTACCTATTTTATGGTTGTTTTTGTATTTTTTTTTCTCTGTTCCTTTCTTCTCTTGCTCTTTCATGGTTTGATGGTTTTCTTTAGAGATATACTTGGATTCCTTTCCCTTTATTTTTTGCATATCTATTGTGGGTTTTCAATTTGTGGTTACCATTAGGTTTATATGTAACATCTTATGCACATCCCTATCTGTATTCAGTTGATGATCTCTTAAGTTTGAAGCTATTCTAAAAGCACTAAACTTTTACTCTTCTCCTGACCACGTTTTTGGTATATGGTGTCATACTTTACATTGTTTTGTGAATTCCTTGACTAATTTTTTGAAGAATTTATTTATTTATTTGACACAGAGAGAGAGAGTGAGCACAAGTAGGGGAGACTGGCAGAGGGAGAGGGAGAAGCAGATTCCCCACAGAGGAGGGAGCCCAATGAGAGCTCGATCCCAGGGCCTCAGGATCATACCTGAGCCGAAGGCAGATGCTTAACCAACTGAGCCACTCAGGTGCCCCTCCTTGACTACTTTTTATAAATATACTTAATTTTCCCTACATTTTCTGTTGAGACTCTGTTCTACCAGTCTTTGGGTTGTTTTCTGGGTTTTTTATTCTGACGTATGTGTTATGTAGGTGTATCCATGGGGTGAGGTGGTCGTAGGATCCTCCTACCCTACCATCTTCCCCAGAAGTCTCCAAACTCATTTTTTTTTTTTTTAGGCCAGCATTACCCTGATACCAAAGCCAGACAAAGATACTATTAAAAACAAAACAGAAAACAAAGTCCAATATCCTGGATGAACATAGATGCAAATATAGTCAACAAAATACTAGCACACCAAATCCAATACTACAATAAAAGCATCATAAACATGACCAATGGTATTTATTCCTGCAGAACAAGAATGGTTAAACATACAAAAAATAATGTTATGCTTCGTTTTAACAAAGTGAAGGAAAAAAAAATATATGATCATCTCAATAGATACAGCAAAAACAATTAACAAAATTCAACACCCTTTCATGATAAGAGCTCTCAACAAACTAGTAATACAATAAAATCACCACAACATAATAAAGGCCATAAATGAAAAGCCCACAGATACCAAATTTCTCATCAGTGAACAACTGAAAGTTTTTCCTCAAAGATCAGGGAAAAAAGTAAGAATGACCATTCTTGCTACTTGTATTCAACATAGTAGTGAAAGTCCTACTCAGAACAATTAGGCAAGAAAAAAAATCAAATTTGCATTCAAATCAGAATAGAAGTAAATTTATTTTCATTTTCAGATGTCATTATTTTATATATGGAAAACCCTAAAGATTCCATATTAAAAATTTTATAGCTAATAAATTCATTAAAATTTCAGGATAAAAAAAAGTCTTCATACGAAAATCACCCAGGGGCGCCTGGGTGGCTCAGTCAGGTAAGCATCTGCCTAAGGCTCAGGTCATGGTCCATGGGTCCTGGGATCAAGCCCTGTGTCAGGCTCCCTGCTCAGCAGGAAGCCTGCTTCTCCCTCTCCCTCTGTGCCCCCTGCTTGTGCGCTCTCTTTCTCTCTTGCTCTCTCTCTCTCTCGAATAAGTAAAATCTTAAAAAAAAAAAAAAAACTATGTTAGTAAGTACTAAAAATTAACTATCTAGAAAGAAAATTGGAAAATCAATCCCATTTACAATAGCATCAAAAATAATAATATACTGGGCACCTGGGTGGCTCAGTTGGTTGGGCGGCTGCCTTCGGCTCAGGTCATGATCCTGGAGTTCCGGGATCCAGTCCTGCATCAGGCTCCCTGCTCAGCAGGGAGTCTGCTTCTCCCTCTGACCCTCCCCCCTCTCATGCTCTCTCTATCTCATTCTCTCTCTCAAATAAATAAATAAAATCTTTAAAAAATTTTTTTAAAAAATTAAAAAATAGTAATAATAACATACTTAGGAATAAATTTAAGGTGAAAGACTTACACACTGGAAACCATAAAACTATTCTGAAAGAAATTAAGCAAGGCACAAATAAATGGAAGGTCATTCCATATTCATTGATTGGAAGAATTAATATTGTTAAAATGTCCACACTATGTAGGGCAATCTATGACTCAATAGAATCCTTATCAAAATTTCAATAGCATATTTTATACAAATAGAAAAAGGAATTCTAAAATTATTGTAGAACCACAAAAGACCCCAAATAGCCAAATCTTGAAGAAGAAGAAAAAAAAAAAAAAAAACTGGAGGTACTATATGCTTCCTGATTTTGAAGTATTTTGCAAAGTTATAGTAATTAGTAATTAAACCAGTACAATAGTAGTATAAAGACAGATATGTAAACCAATGGAACAGAATAAAGAGCCCACTAATAAACCTATACAGATACAGTCAGCTGATCTTTTACAAGGGTGCTAAGAATACACAATGGAAAAAAGATAGTCTCATCAACAAAAGGTGATGGAAAAACTGGGTCTTCTCAGGCAAAATAATGAAATTGGACTTTATCTTACACCAAAGACACAAAGACAATTCAACATGGATTAAGGACTTAAACATTAGATATGAAACTATAAAACTTCTAGGTGAAAACCTAAGGAGAGATATTTATGACATTGGCCTTAGCAATTAATTCTTGTATTTAAACCAATAGCACAGACAAGAAAAGCAAAAATAAACAAATGGGACTACATCAAACTAAAAAGCTTCTGCACAGCAACAGACAGAAAAGTGAAAGACAGTCTATGGAATGCAAGAAAATATTTGCGGGCACCTGGGTGGCTCAGTTGGTTAAGCGACTGCCTTTGGCTCAGGTCATGATCCTGGAGTCCCGGGATCGAGTCCCGCATCGGGCTCCCTGCTCGGCAGGGGGTCTGCTTCTCCCTCTGCCCTCTTCCCTCTCGTGCTCTCTGTCTCTCATTCTCTCTCTCTCAAATAAATAAATAAAATATTAAAAAAAATTTGCAAACTTTATATCTGATAAGGAGTTAATATTCAAATTTATAAGAAATTGCTTCATTTCAATATAAAAACAGATAACCCATTTTTTTTTAAAAAAAGGCAAAGGAATTGAATAGACATTTCTTAAAAGAAGACTTAGAAGCGGCCAACAAGTATATGAAAAGATACTTTCTATCATGGACATATAAATCAAAATCATAAGATATTACTTCACATCTGTTAGGATGGTTATGATATAAATAACAGAAGATGACAAGTGTTGGCCAGAATGTAGAGAAATTGGAACTATTGTGCACTATTGGTAATAATATAAAATGGTACAGCCCCTAGGGAAAACAGTATGGGGGTGCCTCTAAAAATTAAAGACAGAACCATGATAAGCAATGCAAACTGGTGCAGCCACTCTGGACAACAGTATGGAGGTTCCTCAAAAAGTTAAAAATAGAACTACCCTAACATCTAGCAATTGTATTACTAGGTACTTACCCAAAGGATACAAAAATAGTGATTCAAAGGGAAATATGCACCCCAATGTTTATAGCAGCAATGTACACAATTGCCAAAATATGGAAAGAGCCCAGATGTCCATTGACAGATGAATGGATAAAGAAGATATGGTACACACACACACACACACACACACATACATGCATACAATGGAATATTACTCAGCTATCAAAAAGAATGAAATCTTGCTATTTGCACTGATGTGGAGGAACTAGAGTGTATTATGCTAAGAGAAATAAGTCAGAGAAAGACAAGTATCATATGGTTTCACACATATGTGGAATTTAAGAAACAAAACAGATGGACATAGGGGAAGGGAATGAAAAATAAAATAAGATAAAAACAGGGAGGCAAACCATAAGAGACTCTTAAATATAGGAAACAAACTGAGGGTTGCTGAAAGGTAGGTGGTTGAGAGGGATGGGGAATTGGGTGATGAGCATTAAGGAGGGCACTTGATGTAATGAGCATTGGATGTTATATGCAATTGATGAATCACTAAACTCTACCCTGAAACGAATAATACACTATATGTTAACTAACCTGAAATAAAAAAAAAAAAAAAAAAAAGAGCCACCATAGGATCTAGAAATCCCACGTAGGGGTTTTTATCCAAAATAATGAAAATCAAGATCTCAAAGAGATACTTGTGCTTCCATGTTCATTGCAACATTATTCACAAAAGCTAAGATGTGAAAATAACTTCTGTCCATCAATAGATGAATGGAAAATAAAGATGTAGTATAAACATACAATGCAACATTATTCAGCTTCAAAAGGGAAATAAATCCTGCGATATACAGCAACATGTATGAATCTGGAGCACAATATGGAAAGTGAAACAAGCCTGTCACAGAAGGACAAGTACTGTATCATTCCACTTACATGAGTTATCTCAAATAGCCAGACTCATAGAAGCAGAGATTAAGACTGGTTGCCAGGGCCAGGGGTGGGGGCGGATAGAGGAATGGACAGTTGTTATTCAACAGATACAAAATTTCATTTATGCAAGATGAATAAGTTCTAGTGATCTGTTCAACATTGTGGCTAGAATTAGTAATAACTGCATTGTGCACTCGGAAATATGTTAAAAGGGACTTCATGTTAAATGTTCTTACTAATTAAAATAAATGTGTGTGTGTGTGTGTGTGTATTCAGCAACTACTGAATTAGTTGAGGCCCTTACTTTTTACAGACTAGACTTACTTTTGAAATGGTTTATGAACTAATGACATGATTGTACTAGCATTTAATTAAGGAATTTGGTTATTCTTTGGTCAGTAGAACAAAGTGAAATACCTGTAGCAGAAGACTTTCATAAGTCCATGTCTTCTTTAAAGGATTAAAATAGCTGCAGAAGCATAAAATTTTAGTAGGGAGAGACTAATAAGAAAGAGGTTCACCTGGGAAAATGGCTGTAGTCTAGCTGGGAGCTAATGAATCACACAGGAGAACACCACTCAAAGGAAGTAATCAATCTGGCAGAATTTGTGAAAGGAAAATCACAGTAATTATCATAGTAAAGAGTTTTTGAGCATCTACTTTCTGCAAAGTATTATACTAAGCATTCTACAAAAATTTAATCATCTCAATTCTATGAAGTACATTTTATTATTCATACCATTTGGTTAATGGAAATAAACCAAATATTCTATGGTAAGTGGCAAACACAGAAGGGGAGAACTGATATCAAGTAATATTCTTAAATGCTATCCTATCCTGGCTCCCTAGATATCCCTAATGCTTTCATAGTTCAGTATCCCTCAGTTTATCAGTTCCTATTCTGCAATCCTCTTGCCTAATTCTCTAGATCAAAATTATACTGAAACCAAACTCCTAATTCTCTTACACCCCTCTCCTTTCACCGTGTTTACCTGAGATTATGCCAGCCTTTTATCTTGCTATATTTTACTTCAATTACTTTTAAACACATGCATCAGGTATTGTGAGAAAATAATATAAATTTTCAGATTCAGTCACTATAACCTGATTTTAAATCTTGGCTACTTTTATAAACTTTTTCAAATAGAAAAGGATCTAGTGCCACAAACACTTCCCCACTTTTTCTCATTATGCCCCCTTGTCTTGAAGCCTGATTAATTACAGATCTAGAGCTTATTTTACCTGGTCTCCTAAAATTCCTGACACCCTTCTCACTACCTAGATATCTATCTTAATTTCTTCTGCCTAGTTTCAGAGTAAAAGATATCTCTTATTTTACATATCTGTATTTTTTTTTGCTTTGTCAGTCACTCATTCTTGTCTTCTCTTGGATCTTGTTCTATCAGTCATCTTCTTCCTCTAATGACTCTTTACATTTAACCTGTATGTTTTTTCTCTGCACTGATAATAAGCACTCTTCTGATATTGTCTTTACCCTTTGTTAGCATCTGCTGTTTCTCCTTCCCTTCCTACTCACTCTTACTTTTTATTCACTCACGAATTTACAGAAATTGAATCTTCATCTAATATCTTCATGTTATTATAGTTGCTTTTACTAAGGTCATCAAAAATTACCTCCTTAAAAAAAAAGAATTACTTCATTTTACAAAATAGTAAAGGTGTGTCAAGTCTTGTTTACTTAATATTTATTTTTCAAATTTTTATTTGGATTCTAGTTGGTTAGCATAATGCAATATCAGTTTCAGGAATAGAATTTAGTGATTCATCAAGTACATATAACACCCAGTGCTCAACACAAGTACCCTCCTTAATACCCATCACCCATTTAGTCCATCCCCCCACCTCCAGCAACCTCCTCCAGCAACCCTGTTTGTTCTCTATAGTTAAGAGTCTCTCATGTTTTGCTTCTCTCCCTGTCTCCCTTATTTTCCCTTACCTTCCCCTATGTTCATCTGTTTTGTTTCTTATATACCACATATGAGTGAAATCATATGGTATTTTTCTTTCTCTGACTGATTTATTTTGCTTAGCATAATACATTCTAGCTCCATCCACATTGTTGCAAATGGCAAAATTTCATCATTTCTGATGGCTGAGTAATATATATATATATGTATATATGTATATGTATATATATATATATACATATATATATATACCACATTCTCTTTAGCCATTTATCAGGACATTTATATGGATCAGGATATATATATCATATATATATATATATATGTATATATATTTCACATATATGGATCAGGATATATATATATCATATATATATGATATATATATATACATATATGATATATATATCACATCCTCTTTAGCCATTTATCAGGAAATTTGAGGATTTTCCATAATTTTGCTATTGCTGATAAAGCTGCTATAAACATTGGGGTGCACATGCCCCTTCAAATCTGTATTTTTGTATCCTTTGGGTAAATACCTAATAGTACAATTCTGGGTATTAGAGTAGGTAGTTCTATTTTTAACTTTTTGAGGAACCTCCATACTGTTTTCCAGAGTGGCTGCACCAGTTTGCATTCCCACCAACAGTGTAGGAGGGTTCCCCTTTCTCCACATCCTTATCAACATCTGTTGTTTCCTGTATTGTTAATTTTAGCCATTCTGCCAGGTGTGAGGTGGTATCTCATCATGGTTTTCATTTGTATTTCCCTGATGATGAATGATGTTGAGCATCTTTTCATGTGTCTGTTAGCCATCTGGATATCCTCTTTGGAAAAATGTCTATTCATGTCTTCTGCCCATTTCTTAACTGGATTTTTGGTTTTGGAGTGTTGAATTTGATAATTCTTTATAGATATTAGATTCTAACCCTTTATCAGATATGTCATTTGCAAATATCATCTCCCATTCCACAGGCTGACTTTTAGTTTTGTTGATTGTTTCCTTTGCTGTGCAGAAGATTTTTATCTTGATGAAGTCCCAATAGTTCATTTTTGCTTTTGTTTCCCTTGCCTCCAGAGATATATCTTTAAGTTTTTGCATGCCTTCTGAGTTTGGCACTAGGATTCCCAACTTTATTACTACCAAACTCTATTTTCTTGGCTTCTGTAATACCATACCTTCTTTTTTTTTTTTTTAAAGATTTTATTTATTTATTTGAGACAGAGAGAATGAGAGACAGAGAGCATGAGAGGGAGGAGGGTCAGAGGGAGAAGCAGACTCCCTGCCGAGCAGGGAGCCCGATGCGGAACTCGATCCTGGGACTCCAGGATCATGACCTGAGCCGAAGGCAGTCGCTTAACCAACTGAGCCACCCAGGCGCCCAATACCATACCTTCTTGGTTCTCCATAAAATCTGTGAATATTTTTTCTAGTCTTTTATCTAGACTACTCTTCATCTCTCTGATTTTTAAAATTTTGTTGTTCCCTCACATGTCTCAAATGTTTGTATCCGACTCATTATTCTTACAAAATCATCTTAACTGATTTATACACTCTCATAGTTGATCAATTCCATAGATTAAGGAGTCTCAGATCTGTATCTACCCTCTTAATTATTATGCAAATTGTTCCCATAAACTATTATATTGATATTCCACAAGAATTTCAGTGCCAGTATTTCAAGATTTACTGTCTATCCTTTAGGACTTTTTCTTCCTGCAATATTCTCTACCTCAGTTGATATCACTATGATCCATCTAGTTGCCAACATTAGAAAATTGGGAGCTATTGCTGATGCCCATATGTCTTTCAAACTAATGGCCTACTTATTAAATATTCTAATATTGGTGTGTTTTCCATCCTATATATAAGAAAATTATGCCAGTATTTATTATATCAGCACTAGGGTGACTGATGAGAATTTCCATTGTTGTATAATGGCTTAACTTAAGAAGAATTTTGGTACTGTATACATTTTTACTACATACTAAAATAAACTATTAATTGTTTTTATATATTTTCATAACAAAAATATTTGTACTGAAGGAGAATATCAGGGTCTGCAAGTATGGTCACAGAAGGTTATGAACTGACATAAATCTTTCTGCTGCAAATAATATAATTTTATGAAGTATGAACGTTATAAAGATAAAATCTAAAAACTCATATAGAGTATTTTCTAAGTATAAATAGTACACTTATAGGAGAAAATGATTTGGAGACAAGAGGAAGATCCTCTAGAAAGGACTGAAGTGGACTGGTGGCTAGAGTAAGGCAGTAATTGCAAAATGATGTCTGTGTATAGCTCTGTCCTTATATCTGATCTTAATCTCTGGATACTGAGCCCTGTGTGCACATATGGAATACCTTCTATAAATGCCCTATTATCTAAGTTTCCAGGTGTCAGTTCCCACTGTCCTGCTTTGAAATTTTAACCTTCTCATTTCCTTCAGTTTGCCTGGCATTCAGGGTTCTAAACTTGCTTTATCCTCTAGAAGCATGGTGACCTTTCTCTATTTCTTGATTTACTAATGAAAATCAGTTACCTGCATCATCAGGATCCACTCAGACTCCATGATTTAAACTACGTCATTACAGTGTTATGATAGAGCTAAAATAGTATACAATTTACAAATAAAATTTCCCAATAACTTTTTACAAATGCTTCACAGATCTGTTACTCCCAGATTCAGAAAGACTAGAACAAAGAGTGGATTCCCGGGACTCCAACCAAAGAATGGTGATAATACGTTTTTCTGAGGGTAGAGTCTTCTGAATGTACTCTTGGTGTGAACATTTCCCTTTCTTAAAGCATTTATTCCTCAAGCAACATTGGAAATATTGATCAACTTTTAATCTAAAAGTTGTTGTTTGTTGTAAAACAAAAGTGTAAAAGTTGACATTTCATCCTGTATTAGTGGTTTGATAAAGTATTTTTACATGATTTCTTGTTTAAAAGGAAAGAGAATGTCTCATTAAAAGTATGAAGGATGACTCCTATCTAAGTTATTGAAACTGCAAATGAAGAATTCTTCTATGACTACTTGATACCATATGTAGTACAGATCCAATGTGTTAAGACACTCCTTCCTGCCCCATTAATTCTGACTTTTCCACGCCAGAGGAAAAATTGACCAGTGGGTTTCAGCCAAAAGTAACCTTGCCACTCAGGAACAAAAGGAGTGCACACAAAAAAAAACCCCAAAAGCTTATTTCTCCTAATAACAACTAGATCTTGCATGTTCTTAGTTACTATAAGGAGTCCCCCCTCTACTGTAGTTTCTCAAACTGAAAGAAATATTCAGCTTAGGTGTCAATAGAACATAAAGCCACAAATTTTTACAAGACAAATTACATTAATAGAGTATCACTGTTGATTTTGGATAGGATGTTAATAAGATCATGATTTTGGCTGTTCGTTATTTTTCTTTATGTAAAGGAATAACTGATCTCATTCCAGAGATTATTGTTTTTATACAAGTTATTATACATTCATGTAAACATTTGGGGAAAATAAAACAGTGCCATCTGGTAAGTAAGAAAATGTCAAATGTAGGGGAATGTCTTAAGGTCAATATGATTCATAAAGTTCACTAAAGTAAAAAAAATGCCATGAAAATATCGGGAAAAAGAAAACTAAAGTTATTGAAACTAAAATTCTGGAATAAATTTTATAAAGCTTCTACAAGCATATAATACAGCCATTAATTTATAACAAAGGTGTATTAAGAAGCAATAAGAAAGAAAACCTAATTAAGCCTAGAAAAAACTGAGATCTTACTTATATGTATGTTTAAAAATGAAATATTTGACTAATGAATCATTGAACACTACATCAAAAACTAATTATGAACTATACAGTGGCTAACTGAACATATTAAAAAAATTTTTTGGTGGAGGTGGGCGGTGTATGTGTGTGTGTGGTGAGTTTTCTTTTGGGAATATTGATTTGCTTGTTTGCCAATGACTTGCTTGCTTGTCCAATACCCAGTGTTAGAGATTATTGAATATTTTTAAATTATTTGGAATTTTAAGTTTATTTCACAAATCTGGATAATTTTGAATAATGGCTACAAAGTTATTAATGACAAATGAAAATAGATCTAGGAAGATTGTTCAAGCTCTTGCCCAATACCCCAGGTTCTCATGAACAAAGTTTTTTATTAAAGGCTAGAAACTGACTTGGGCTGTTAATCAAAGCAGTTGAGCTGAAAGACGGGCAAAATTGTTGAGGTTAAGCATATTTTCTAAGTAGCACAAGCAAGCAGTCCATTCTGAGGCTACCTGATTTAATTATACTCCAAAGACTAAGTGAAAGGCTTGATTAATTAAACTGAGAAGATAGTGCTTGTTTAAGTAATTATTTCCTGTTGGCACATACTCTTTAGAAAACATCAGTATTGTTTTTAAGTTGCAAATTGGTCATATGATAAATCCAATGACACAATTTAGTTAGAAAAATCTGGAATAATAGCAATGTAACCATGAGGATGCATTGATATAGAAAAGAATGATTCTGGGGCGCCTGGGTGGCTCAGTCGTTCGTTAAACGTCTGCCTTCAGCTCAGGTCATGATCCCAGGGTCCTGGGATCGAGCCCCGCATTGGGCTCCCCGCTCCGCGGGAGGCCTGCTTCTCCCTCTCCCACTCCCCCTGCTTGTGTTCCTGCTCTCGCTGTGTCTCTCTCTGTCAAATAAATAAACAAAATCTTTAAAAAAAAAAAAAAGAAAAGAATGATTCCCCAGAAATCTTGAAGGTTATAAAACATTGTTTCTCTCTACACTACAGTTGTTTGTATCATCTTCTAGGTCCTCAGATTTTTCAACCACTTTATTCAAGGTTTTTTTTTTTTTTTATTAATCTGTAATAAACTGATTACACCTGTAACAAATATCATCTTTATTTTATTGGTAGTCTTCGAATAGCTTAAAAAACCACTCTATTAACTTTTTATTTTTTTTATTATGTTCAGTTGGTACATCCTTAGTTTTTGATGTAGTGTTGAATGATTCATTAGTTGCATATAACACACAGTGCTCATCACCACAGGTGCCCTCCTTAATTCCCATCATCCTGTTACCCCATCCCCCCACCCCTCTCCCCTCTGAAACCCTCAGTTTGTTTCCCAGGGTCCATAGTCTCTCATGGTTCATCTCCCTCTCTGATTTCTCCCCTTTCAGATTTCCCTCCCTTCCTCATGGTCCTCCGTGCTATTGCGTATGTTCCACATATTAACTTTTTAATAAAATGAAGGGCATCCATCATATATTGTAACTCAAGAATATCTTCCCTGGGGCACCTGGGTGGCTCAGCCGTTAAGTGTCTGCCTTTGGCTCAGGTCATGATCTCAGGGTCCTGGGATCAAGCTCCGCATTGGGCTCCCTGCTCGGCGGGGAGCCTGCTTCTCGCTCTCCCACTCCCCCTGCTTGTGTTCCTGCTCTCGCTAACTCTCTCTCTGTCAAATAAATAAATAAAATCTTTAAAAAAAAAAAAAAGAATATCTTCCCTAATGAAGTTCTAGAAATCCTCATTTGCAATTATGAGTTTTTCCTTTTGTTTAGTCTGTAATTCAAATGTTTAGAAAATTCTGCATGATAATGTGATATAAAATGATTCTTCTACAAGACTGAATTCTTAATTGAAAGGCATCTTGTTAAAAACAGTGAGTGCTGGGCACCTGGGTGGCTCAGTCATTAAGCATCTGCCTTCAGCTCAGGTCATGATCCCAGGGTCCTGGGATCGAGCCCCTCATGGGGCTCCCTGCTCTGCGGGAAGCCTGCTTCTCACTCTCTCGTCCCCCTGCTTGTGTTCCCTCTCTCTCTGTCTCTCTCTCTGTCAAATAAATAAATAAAATCCTTAAAAACAAAAACAAAAAACAATGAGTGCTAAATATAATGCATAACAGAAAGTACAAAATAAATATATTAAACTCATATTTAACTCAACAGTAAAATGTAATTTATGTTTAGTAATGCAAAATACATTATGTAAGATATCCCATTTAATCCCCACCTGATATAAATTAGCCTGAAATTATTACCATTTTTCAGATAAAATTTCTAACACAACACAATGCCACTGTTCTGTGGAACTTCATAGGTGCAAACAGAAAATGACTTTTTAACCTATTATGTATATACAATCTTAGGCATCTTTAATGATTTCTGCTTGCTTTTGAGTATAAAATTGTCTGGTCACTTCAAGGGTATTAGTTTCTTAATGCTCCTATAGCAAATGATTATAAGCTTAGGAGCTTAAAACAACAGAAACTTATTATCTTTCAGTTCTTGAGGTCAGATACCTGAAATGGGTCTCACAAAAATGTTCATCCCAGTACTTCCACAGTAATACTGAAATGAAAACAACCTAAATATCTATCATTAAATAGATACGTAAATGATGAGATGTTCATGCAATCAGATGTTATATTGCAATGAAAAAAAATCTACAACTCTACAAAGCAATATGATGACTTTCACACATACACAAAATGTAACACAGAGGTGACCAGACATAAAAAATTACATACTGTGTGATTTTAATTATGTAATGTTCTGAAAAAGCAAACTATGTGAAAAAATGGCAGTCGAAGTCATAATGATAGTGACTCTTGGGAGTGTGGAAAGACTGGAAGGAGATACAAGTTTGCTTCTGTGGTTCTGTTAATGTTTTTCGTCATCTATGAGCTAGTAAAATTGATCCGTAAACCTTACGATTTGTGGGTATTTCTATTTACTGTTTTATTTCAATCTAAAATGTATAGCACATTTTAGTCACTATACAGTTTACAATCTCAACTTCAGCATTTACTTTCCTCTCTGGATTTTTTTTTTCTTTCTTCTTCTTACCATTCTCTTTCTGTCATCAGAGGACTGCCTCCATCTAGCACTTCTTTCTATAATCTAATTATGAAGCAGAAGGCATTTCAGTAGAATTACAAATTTGCATGCATTTTTTTTTTCTGATGAAGAGACAGTTAAATACCATCATGAGTATCATTGATTAGATGAATATTCCAGGATATTCCAATCTATGTGAATAGCAAGTATTAAGGTTTAGAGTAAAAGGAAGTTCACTGTCATTGGAATACAGATATCAAAGGTAAAGTAAATTTTCATAGTATCGCCAGGAAAAAAGAAAAGACCATACAGGAGATGGAACACATACTAAGCCATTTCTATATATTCTAAGAGTAATAAAGGGCTATGAAATACCAAAAAGAACTTAAAATTCCTATTTTCATCCGTTGTTAATTATTTTTACCTACATTTTACTACATCTTCATGTGTATCATCTACTATCATAGTTTCAATTTTATTTCGAAATAGGGGTGAAAATGTCATTTCTGAGTTGAAGTTTTAAGAGCCGTTGCTTACATTGTCACAGTTTGTCTTCCAGATAGTGACTGCTCAGTCTGGCTGTCAGTAAGGGTAACAACGGTTGCAGAGCCTCCAGCAGACTGGAACAAGTCCTAACACCGCCAAGGCATTTTAGCACTTGCAAGATGCCTATATGCCTATTGAACATATGTATTAAGACAGGCATTTGCAATCTGTATACCATTTGGAAAAATGTGTGCTTCTTTTTTTGAGTCAGGCCCCTGGGATTTGTAAACCTAGCCATAAGCAATGGGATTAGCATGACCAAAGTTCATTGTAGAGCAAAGGGAGATCTGCTTCAAACAAGCAAAGGCTCATTACATGTAGTTGTCAGACGTTGGCAGCTCTAATTTTTTTTTTTTTTTATCATAGTTTCTCCCTGCTCCGCATATCCTGTCTCTAAGCTAGTATTGTAAGCCATGAATTTACATAGCAAAATTTGACGAAACTCCAAAGTTAGTACAGAGCAGTATTATGCGAGGTTTGTCTTTGTCTTTTGTTTTGGTTGCCTGAGTATTTTTGGATCAGTGCTGATCCAGAATCCCTCACTTCTTTCCCTTCCCCTCAAATTCAGTCTCTGTCTCAGGATAAATTGATCCAAGTTTAGAGTGGAAATGAGCAAGTAATTCTTGGTGCTTGTAAATAATTTGAATCTACAAGCTCTATCATCTCTCCAAAATAAGACTGGTGTTGGTTGTAACGTAATCTCTGTATGAAGGTTCTCCATAGAAACAGAACCCATAGGATAAATAGATATGTACATGAGGAGATTTATTTTAAGAATTGGCTCACACAGTTATGGAGGCAAATAAATCCCACAATCTACTGCCTGAAAGGTAGAGAACCAGGGAAGCTGGAGGTATAATTCAGTCCAAGCCCAAAAGCCTGAGGATCAAGGGGCCCCTGGTGTAAGCCCCAGATTCTTAAGACCTGAGAACCAGGAGCTCTGATGTTCAAAGGCAAGAGAAGATGATGCCCAAATTAAGGAAGAGAGAGAGAAAAAGGATTTACCCTTCGTGTGTCTTTTTGTTCTACTCAGGTCTTCCACAGATTAGATAATGGCTGCCCACACCGGTGAGGGCAGATTTTACTCAGTCTGCTAATTTAAATGTCAATCTCTTCTGGAAACACCCTCAAAGACACACCCAGAAATCATGTTTTATTAGTGCTCTGATAAGCTCTGGAAGTAGTTTGTTATCTATAAAGATAGGAGGAGTAGTTAAAAAAAAAAAAATCCAGTGAGAAGGATGTCAGATTTGATCCTGAAGAAAAAATTGCAACATGATAGGACTTCACATACCAGATTATTAAAAAGTTAAGAAAGAATTTTCAGCTACCTGTCTTAGCCCATTCGGGCTGCTTTAACAAAATACCATAGACTAGGTGGCTTCTAAACAACAGAAATTTATTTCTCACAGTTCTCGAGGCTGAGAAGTACAAGATCAAGACACTGGTAGATTTAGTATCTGGTGAGAGAAAACTTCCTGGTTGACAGAAGGCACCTTCATGCTGTGTCCTCACATGACCAAGAAGTGAGGGATTTCTTTGGGGACCCTTCATAAGGGCACTAATCTCACTCATGAAGGCTCTACTCTCATGACCTAATCATTTCTCAAAGGCCCCCACCTTCAAATATGATCATCCTATACATTAGAATTTCAGCATATGAATTTGGAAGGGACACAAACGTTCAGATCTTAGCAGCTACCAATGAAGAACATAAATTAGACAACTCTTGAGAAGATAATGTTAGATGTCTTACATACAGTGACACTGGAGAAAAACAATGAAAGACTGAAATATGAACTCAACTTGAAAACTTTGAGTGTCTGCTGATGGAGTGTTACACTTGTGAAGGAGTGTTGAGAGAATATGCTTATCTCTTAGGACGCTGCTTAAGTGAAAGGAAAGGCCCAGAAGAGCTTCGCATTTCTTACTTCATTAATTCAAAGAATGGTGGAACCATCCTCAGTGATGGAGAACAGCAATAAATGACAAAGTGAAAGAGAGGAGAGTGATGTCTCCCAATTTGAGCACATTAAGCTCCTTCTTTTCATTTTCATCCATTCACTAAATTTGCAAAACAAGCCTGTTCCTTTTTAATTGGAAAAAACAATCCTCATATTTGAATTTATTTTAAGAGATCTAAATTGGGAGCATATGATTTTTAAAATGGGGGGGAAAAGGACTATTTTAAAGTTTGAAAAGACTTTGACATTAAAATAAGAATAACAAAGGGGCGCCTGGGTGGCTCAGTTGGTTAAGCATCTGCCTTCGGCTTGGGTCATGATCCCCGGGTCCTGGGATCGAGCCCCGCATAGGGCTCCCTGCTCAGTGGGGAGCCTGCTTCTCCCTCTCCTCCTGCTTGTGTTTCCTCTCTGTGTCTCTCTCTGTCAAGTAAAAAAAAAATTAAATAAATAAATAAATAAAAGAAGAATAACATTACATGGCATTTCCATGTTCGGAAGTCCAGTCTAGAGATTGAGCTTTAGACATCAGGTTGCAGGTGGTAAGTGAAGCTAGGTGAAAATGCTATCACTTATTCATTCTCTTCTCTTCGTTTATTCATTCATGCCATGAATACTTTATGCCATTCATTGCACCATACATTTCAAGTCCTGTGATGGATACCGGAGAAGGCACTGTGCAGAAAGAGAGAGCGTAGAATAAGAAACAAGATAAGCATGTTACTTGAAGGTGAACTGGCCTTTGAATACCAAATAGGAAGAAAAACTGAAATAGATACAAAGGAGAGGCTAAAGGCATAAGCATAAAAACTAGGAGGGAATTATGCCCCATAGGACGAGAAAATACCAAGACGAAGGATACTTTTATCTGACTTTGTATTATTTAAAATAAAAACTCGTTTCTGCTTGATTCTCTAAATCAGTGATGCTCAAATTTGTATTAGACATGGAAATAGTTCCTTAATAATTGCTTAAGTGGGAACCTAAGGAACTGACAGGTCAGTGAGCCCTTGCCAACAGCCCAGCGCCTGTCAAGCCTTCATCCCATATTCCCTCAGGCAACCTGGAGAGGGCTTGAAGAATGGCTAGAAAAAAACACTACTCAAACATCCTGTCTTAGATAATGCAAATTAATATCCGATGTGTTATTAATAAAATGGTAAGATTTAAAAAGACAGGAAATTACCAAGTACTGGCAGGAGCATGGAACAACTGAGTGTCTAATACAACAAAGGTGTCAATGTAAATCAGTATAACTCCGTTAGGAAAACTGACGATATCCACTGAAGTTACATCCATCCATAAAATGGACAGCCAATCCTCTTTAGATATAAACCTATGAGAAATTTGTTAATATGCTCATCCAAGATGTGTACTAGAATGATTTTAGTGGTACCCTTTGCAATATCTCAAACTGGGAACAGCACTAATATCAAAAAATAGATGAGAAAAATAGTTTTGGGTGTGCTCATTGCAAGGGAACACTATACAACACTGAGACTGAAAAATCTAGATCTGAATGCAATGATATATCTAATCTCATAAACTGTGTGTTGAAGTAACAACTCCAGGTACAAAAGAATATACGCTGCATGATTCTATTTACATAACAAATTCAGGCAACTAATAGACAGTGATAAAGTTCATGACAGTTAATGTCTTGAGGAATTAATGACTAGAAAGGGACATGAGGATGACTCCTGAGGGGCTGGTAACTTCATATGCATGCTGATGATCTGAATGTCTTCAGTTTGTGATAATTAATCTAATTATATACTTAGAATAGGTGTACTTTTTTGCATGGATATTTTACATCAATAAAAAGTTTTAAAAATTAAAGAAAACTTAGGCATGTACATATTTTTTGACATATTTGATTAGATGTTTACCGAAACAAAAGATACATCATTTTCTATTCCATGTCTATCTCCAAACTGTCAGTGGAATTCTTAAACTTAGTTCTTAATGAATGCTTATTTAGTACATTTTACTATTGCCTATGAATGGAGTCTTGAAAATAACAGATGTTTGTTGCTTTTTGAGCAAATAATTATAAATTATTGTGATAAACTTAGAAAATAAAAGCTTATAATATAACTGCCATTTTCTGCTTGGAAAAAGAATACCAGCCATCATCTCTTTTGGTCACTCTTTTGATTTAAACTCTCAACAAATGCCTCTTAAGTATTGCAAATGGATAAAATTGGGGACTAGAAATCCTTGCTTAGCACATGCATCTAGTATTTCTTCTTTTAAGAGAGATTTCTGTTCTGGTCAAAAGAGGATGTAACACAAAATAACCTTGAAATAAGTTCATCTGCCTCGAAAATTGCTTCTCATCTGTGAATTAATGCAAATGAAATTGCATGCTTATCATTTCAAGGAGCTAGCATGAGCTATCTTGATTCCAGTGATTTACTCAAAGTCATACTGCAACAACATTTTGAAAATATTTGTTTTGTCATGGTAATGTTGCAGAATGATATTTTCAACCTAATCAGCATCCCCCTATTTAGGCCTTTGTATTGGATCAATAATTATGCTTGGATTATTTTATTCCCATAGGCTTTAAGTAGCATTTTAAAGTGTCACTATTATTAAATAAAATCAGTGACAATTCTTTATATTTCATATTTTAAAGGGATTATACAAGAAAACATTGACTTCGCTGTCAGCTCTAAGTTTATAACATTTTCCCCTTACGTTCACACTTTCTGTCCTTTCTCTGTTTATTTGTCCTCAGCATTTGTCACTACTTATGGTTCTCTACGTTTTATTTATTTATCTTATCTTGTCTCCTTAATATATAGACATCAGATTATTTAAAGCAATGATTGTTATCTATTTTGTTCTCTGCTCTATACCTGGCATTTTGGAACAATATATTATACATAATAGGTGCTCAACAAATACTTTTGAATGAATGGGTGAACTGCATATAATTTAAGTGTTTCAAGATTAAAAGTTAGAGTAGGCTGAACTCTCAGAAGATACCAGAGCTTTCAGCAGACTCTGGTTTTTGCTGATGGCTTCTGAAAGAATATGGAAAAGAAGTTATGTTTTACCTCTGAAGCTCTCCTTAGGTGGATATGAAAGCAGTACAACTTCTTAGATCTCAGGTTTTTAACTCATAGTGTTTATGCTAGAATTAAGAATAATTCTAGCTGGAGGAGGTACCAAAGCTCTCCCAGGCCTCTAGTCAGGGTTCTTGGATTCACTTTTGCTGATCATTAGTCAAAATACTTTTTGTTAACTGCTTGGAAATCCTCCATGTAATTGCCCCGTATTCAAGGGAATACAACAGTCTGGTGATGAGCCCATCTTCTTCTAACTTGTCCTAAACCCAAGCACAAGATTTACTTTATAAAAGGTGCTCCATAATATTTCTAGAATTAGTGAACACGGTATCTCTGCCTTAGAAAAGGTTTAAATATTCCGTGTAACCATTGCTAAGCTCTTGTTGCATGGCTGAATGTCCACTAATATCCAGGCTTGCGGGGGGTACACAATGCATAGTAGAGGCTTTGTCATTCTGTTAGGAATATACAGATCTGTTGAAGCTGTGGAAAAGCTGCGGGAAGGAAGAAACTTGACTCCAAGAATAGATTTTCATTGAGATTTAGCATGCCTGTATTTTGAATCCTAGCTCTAAAATATGTTTTCTAAATATGCATTAATATACATTTTATTCTAGGAACTTGGATTTTATTTTTTTATATGCAGTATAAACAAAGATTCTTGACTTAGGTAGTGTATATGCTATCAAGGAAAAAAATAAACAATAAGCAATATATCTAATAAGTATGAATTTTAATGAAAGGTAGTAAGTGATTTGATAATAGAAAAGACAAGATGAGTGTAGTGAGTTGAATAGTGGCCCCAAAATGTTATGTCCCAGTCCTAATCCAGGAACCTGTGAACATGACCTTCTTTGTAAAAAGAGTCCTTTTAGATGTAATTAAGTTAAGGATCTCAGGATAAAATCATCCTGGACTTAGGTTGGGCCCCAACAGTAACAGGTGTCCTTGTATGAGAAAGTCAGAGGGACATTTGAGACCCAGAGATATACGGAGAAGAAAGCCATGGGAAGGTGGACGCAGGGACTGGTGCTATGCAGCCTCAAGCCAATGACTCTCTGAAGTCCCTATAAAGGAGGAGTCAAAGAAGGGTATTTCCTGCAACCTCCAGAGGGAGCATACCCTCCCCACACATTTTTTTTTTTCAGACTTGTAGCCTTCACGCCACTGATTATTTAAACTTCTGTTGTTTTTAAGCCACCACATCTGTGGTAATTTGTTATGGCAGCTCTCGGAAATAAATACAGTGAGTAAAGGGAAATACCGGATTGCCAGAGGTAGGAGGTGCTGGTGGCCACATTGAGGAGGTGATAATCCGGGCAAGACTTAATAGTAACTCACAGGATTAATTATAGACCAACTTTTTTTTTTAAAGATTTTATTTATTTGCTTGACAGAGAAAGAGAGAGCACAAGCAGGGGGGGCAGCAGGCAGAGGGAGAAGCAGGCTCCCCGCTGAGCAGGGAGCCCGATGTGGGACTCGATCCCGGGACTACAGGATCATGACCTGAGCTGAAGGCAGTCGCTTAACCGACTGAGCCACCCAGGCGTCCCAATTATAGACCAACTTTTTAAGCACAACCTGGGTATAAATTTAAATTTTGGAGAGGACTATGAAATCAGTTATCTCTTTGGAATCGATTTAACATACGTTAGCATGGGCAGGGCAAGCATGAAGTGAATAATGAAGAGCCTTTTAGCACTGGCAGAATCTGTACAAACGCTCAAAGACAAACATACAGTTAGCATGATACAGTGATTACAATAATGGACTGCAGATTCTAAATGGCCTGCCTGTGAGTCTGAGTCCCCCATTTACTCTCTATGTGATTTCAGGCATGCTACCCTGGCCCTGTTTTCTCATCTGTAATCCAGGAATAATAAGGTCCTTGTGGAGATGACATGAGTTAAAATACAATTTAAACGGGCTCCCTGCTCGGCGGGGAGTCTGCTTCTCCCTCTGACACTCCCCCTCTCATGCTCTCTGTCTCCCATTCTCTCTCTCAGATAAATAAATAAAATCTTTAAAAAAAAAAAAAACAATTTAAAACCACACATAACAAATTTCAAATGTTAGCTGTTATTTTAACAGGGAAGAGAAAGTTCTCAAAAAGTTGTAGCAATTATTGCTTCTCTCTCTCTCTCTGCCCCTCCCCACTGCTCGTTCTTTCTCTCTCTCAAATAAGTAAATAAAATCTTAAAAAAAAAAAAAGTGTAGCAATTGGTAATTATCTGAGTAATCATCTAAGGGAATTAGATCCTTCTGGGGACACGGTCAGAGAAAGGAGAGCTATTTTATACACCATGACTCTTTAGACATAGATCTGGATATTTGTCTTATTAGGGAAAAAAAAAAAAATTGTGGCCTGAGGTAGAAGGAAAGTTTTCATTTTAGGTTAAATCAGCATTATTCTGATGATATTTAATAAGGCAGACAATAGAGATTCAGTTTTGTTTAATAATTGAGCATGGCACCTCCTTTAGCTGCAGTTTCTTCCACTGTGTCAGCGATAATATTAATACCTCATAAAAAAAGGTGGAGAATTGAGTGAAGTGGTAAGGCAAATTCTCCCACAGGCTAGTTGTAAATTAGGTATTTCCGAAACTAGATTATGTCTCCTAATACTGGTATATTAATTTCTGTGGACTGCACAGGACTCCGGGGGAGAATGAAGAGGGAGTGATTAACACATCTTTGGTAATTGTTCTAAGCCAGGCTCTTCTAATCTGCTTATCTACACCCCCTGCCTTTCTCCTGCCCGCTCTCATCAGTGTCCCACCAGGGCACAGCTCTGTGAAACAACCTGCTGCTGACTAGGCTTCCGGGCCACAAGTTCGGTCTGTCTGCCGCTCTTCAAGAAAGTCAAGGCTTCCTTAGAACTCTGTTAGAGGCCAGGGGAGGACCTAATGGTCACATTGCCCACCCATCCTTGTAATTGCTTCATGATTCTTTTTTTTTTTTTTTTAAGATTTTATTTATTTGACAGAGACAGCGAGAGAGGGAACACAAGCAGGGGGAGTGGGAGAGGGAGAAGCAGGCTTCCCGCGGAGCAGGGAGCCCGATGCGGGGCTCGATCCCAGGATGCTGGGATCATGACCTGAGCGGAAGGAAGGCAGACGCTTAAGGACTGAGCCACCCAGGCGTCCCTGCTTCATGATTCTTCAGTGCAGCCTTCAGGTCCCTCTTTTCCTACCGTGTGGAAATATATTACATTCTAAGCAACTCTCTACCAGCGTGAACTATCAGAATTACCTTTGACAGATTCTTAATCTTTTTGAAGTAAAGATCTCAGTGTTCCCATTCATTTCAACTGACATTGTTTCTGTCTTTAGGTGGAGATTTTAAATAGGCTTCTCAAGTGTTTGCATATGAGATAGAGAAGAATGGGATCATTTTCTGGTCTTTCCCATTGTTCCTCTGCCAGTCTTTGTCAAATCACTTATGAATGTAAAGGAGGAAATTATTCTCACTCTAAGGAAAATAGGCCTCACTGTCTAATTATCCAGATACAAACTTTTACTTACAAATGATTTCTAGGGCCAATTAATTAATTATGCTCACTTCATTTTACAATGTGTCAAGAGAAAAAAGGATTAGAAAACAATGACCAAGACCAAATTCTTTTCCTTGAACAGAGGTCACATGTCAGGAGTGTTATTAGATTTCCCTGTGACAAGATATTGATTATGATTTGTTTATATAAATAAATTGCCACTAATTACATAAAGGTAATCGATTTAAATATTCTAATATATAATTCTATATACCATTATCATCATACTGCTGTTTTATTGCCTATTATTTATTATGTGAAGTCAGATACAATTAAGATGAAGAATACAGTACAATTAGGACATTTTGTTCACCAAAGAACTTTTATCATCACAATCATCACATGCTACAAAATAAAAGTTACAATTAGAGTAATTCCTAATATCTTGTTAGAAACATATACTTTATAAAGTGACATATATACATAAATATATATTCATAGCCCCAATTCAAATTGTATGTATATACACATACCCATTATATATACGTGAATTATTTTAGAGCTTCAAAAAATGTCATCGGGGCTTCCTATTAGGTATCACAGTGATCCATTAAGTAGTGTCATAAAAAAGGAAATCAATGAACTTTGGGTTCAGATAGTTCTAAACTATCTCCTCCACTTAGTTGCTCTTTTACTTGGAATAAGACATTTAGCTTCATTTAGCCACAGTTTCTTAACTTACAAAAAAGTGAGTATGATTAATATGTACCTTTGGGATTACTCATGGGATTAAATATGATAATTCTATGCAAAAGATGTACAGAGCCTACTCCATATGTGCTTGATGAGTAAGTTAACACTTGTTTAACTACTTAAAACTTGCCAGTTTTAAAATGGTGTATTTTTTCAACAAGCATATATATATTTGCAACTTTATTTAACAGTTATACAATATTTTATAGTATACATTATCATTTATTCCTATTAAAAAAGCGGATATGAGATATTTTTCTTTTTTAAAATTTGGAGGAAGTGAGTTCATAGAAAGAATGGAAAGAGCGGGTTCTTTTCCTTTTCTCTTTTTTTAGAGAGAGAAAGCGTGCGAGCAGGGGGAGGGGCAGAGGGAGAGGAAGAGACAGAATTTCAAGCAGACTCCCCAGTGAGCAGGAAGGCTGACTTGGGGCTTGATCTCAGGACCCCGAGATCATGACCTGAGTGGAAACTAAGAGTCCCACACTCAACCGACTCTGCCACCCAGGCACCCATGAGATATCTTTAATATTTTTAATTAAATATACTAATTGTTGTTCAAGTTATTACCCAGTGCTTACATTATTTTCCAAGAGGAGTATCAACCACAAAAAATCTCAGCATAATTACTAAAGCATTCTCAAATAGTTTCAGATATAATGACAGTGTATGGGAGAAATTGATGTGCTTCTAAAAGCCCTGGCTTACTCTAGGAAATTAGTTGAAACAATGGGAAAAAAAACCTAACAAACAACTAAAATGGTGGATTTCCTCTGCTCAGTCTGAATCTATTGCTTCTCTATATTTGTATTCACTGAGTCTCTTCTTTTCACCTTTGAAAACCCTAGACTAAACCATAGTTCAAGCTCTCCATCCATTCTTTTCCTCACAGGGTGAACCTGTCCTTTCCCAGCATGAAAATGTTGGACCATATGTTGCTTTGTTCCTCTTCTACTGTGAAGTTAAGCTCCTACTGTCTCATGGAAAATTGTATCACTAGGAGAGCAAACATGCAGCATAAAATTTTTCTATATTGAACGTATAGAAATAAAAATAAAAGTAGAATGATAGAGAAAAAGAAAAATAGTGTATTGTAAAATCATTTTGGTACAATTTGTGTATGCAGGTTTCCACAGGAACAGTAGTATATATGAAGTGTAGTTTTGTAAACAAGCGAAGTAATTATATACCTAAAATAGATATTTGTGCTTTTTAATATAGTAAATAAAACTATTAAAATCTAGTTGTCACATCAAGGGGTATCGATTAGTTACCTTCAGTTAGTTCTAGAGCAAGCAGAATTTATTTAATTAAAACAGAAATAGATTATTAATATATCCTGAATGCTAACGTTTGAGTAAAACAAGAGATTTTTAAGAAAAGGGAGTGGATGGATGTTTTAGAAAATATTCTCAAAAAGGCTTTAAACTAACAAAAATTTCACAGATTAATTATTATGGTCAATTTTACTTGACAATTTGTGGGTTTTCTTCTTTCTGAATATACTGCTTTTGCTCATACTTCTCTTATACTTACGAACACAAGTAAGTTTTTGGCTCATGATCATCCTGAGGCAAGATAGAGAAATAATGAGAAGGTTAGAAAGGACAACAAAATGAGTACCTGAGGTAAATTTATTCAACTGTCAGCAATGAATAAACTCATATTGGAGACAGTGTTTCTCCAGGAAGTTTGTAAGGGAAGCAAATGAGCAAGGAATGTTTAGTTGTTGTCCATCTTTGTCCAGCTGTTCCTGAGTATCATTTATCAGAATGCTTTTGTTGCTGTTCAAAGCTAATGTTGGGGCTAGATGGGAAGGATAGTGTTGATGTGGTTGAGGGAAAAGAAAGTAATCCTTTACCTGTTGCTAGATATTACCAGATATGTGTTCAGAACCTATCACCTCATGTATTCAAAACACAATGAAGATTTTGCAGTTTATTTTGTATTGTTTTGTTTCACTGTATTTTTATAATGCTGCTGATGATCTACCAATAGCTCATCATCTTAGGTTTGAAGAAAGTTTCGTCCCTGAGTTGTGTAAGCTCTCCAATTTCTCCTAAGGAAACCTGCCAATGAGGAGCCATCATAGTCTTGTGTCTAGAGAGCACAGTATCCCTGATGTCCAAGTGAATATTCTACCCTGCCTCTTCCTTGAGAATTCAGAGGGAAATAAAATCTATATGATTTCTCTATTTTATATTTCTATCAGTACTTCATATTCTTCACTTCTCTAGTATATGTAGCCAGTATTTCACTTCCTCTTGCTTTTTAAAGGGTTTTCTCCTTTGTCCTGGCATCATTTTTCCTGGGCACTGCCATTATTCCTGAGAGCTTTGCCTTAATATGGAAGGGGCATTCACTCCACACTCTTAATGAAGCTTGACAGCATTGATCCAAACCATTGCTATCTTTCCATTGAGAGACAGAATACCCTCCTAACTAATCTTTGTGCTTGTTTGTGTCAATTGCTCACACTCTGTGCAGAGGTCAGAACGCTCTTTTTGAACTGTCAATCAGATCATGTTATTCCCCATGTTCAAATCCACCCCTTGGAACTTAGACCTACCAACCAGTAAGGTTAGGGTAAACAGTGTTCTCATAATTTGGGCTTTCATTATCTCACAACCTTCATCTCATAATCCCCACCCCACGCTCACTATGCTCCAGCCATTTAGGAAGGAGATTCTTCCCACCGTACTTTGTCCTAGATGGTTCCTCTGCAATTTTTAAACCTACATTGTGTGACTCTGTATAGCTTAAATGCAAAACTTGTTTCTTCATCACTACTTCAAATTATTTTAAACTTGGTTTAGCTATGAAAATGTTTCTTTAATCGTGATTTAAATGGAAATCTAATAAACTGCCATGAGAGCGGAAGCCCTTTTCAAGATCACAACCCTCCAATCACTATCTTATCCCATATTCCCTCAGATGGTCTGAAGTCGGCTTGTATAACCATTAGAAAAATGCCTTTTTAAACATTATGTCATAGTGTATATTATGTCATAATTTCACCACATGTTTATGATACATTCATATTATAAGCTAATATTTTGTCTTGAACTCTTCCTCCACTGTCAAGAAATGGGTTCATAGTACTAACATATCATTGACCTATGATTAAAATTAGCTTGCTTAAGTTGAGAGAAGAATGGTTCTCAAGTGGATGGAGTTTACTTTGATCTATTAACTTTTCTCAGATCCTTTTTTTTGGGGTGATACAAGCTGCATCATTAGAGACTTTAAATACTAATTTTTGCTTTGTTTTCCTCAGATACTATAAGCTCAGTCACTGTGAAATGCGTTTCTCTCTCTTATACATATATACCTATCTAGAATTATAATAAAATTATCAGACAAAATTGTTGAGTTGAAGGATATGCCTCCTAGTATAACTTTCCTTCCTTGAAAGATTTTTATTGAAATGGTTATCTGTATATGCTATCTCATTGTTCATCTTATTGAAATGGTTATCTATATATATGATATCTCATTTTTCATCTTACATTATTTTTTTTTGTCACTCTAAGGAACTTTTTCACTTCCTTTTTATTTTTTTAATTTTTTAATTTTTAATTAACTTATTTTTTAAAGATTTTATTTATTTATTTGAGAGAGAGAATGTGAGACAGAGAGAGCATGAGTGGCCATGTGTGGAGGAAAGGGCACAGGGAGATGGAGAATCACACTCCCTGCTGAGCAGGGAGCCCAATGAGGGGATCCATCCTAGGCCTGGGATCATGACCTGAGTCAAAGGCAAATGCTTAACTGACTGAGCCACCCAGGCACCCCCAATTTTTTCTTTAAAAAGATTTATTTACTTATTTGAGAGAGAGAGAGAGACTGGGCGAAGGGGCAGAGGGAGAGAACGTTGAAGCAGACTCCTGCTGAGCAGGGAGCCTAATGCAGGGCTCAGTCTTGGGAGCCATGAAATCAGGACCTGTGTCAAATCCAAGAGTTGGATGCTTAACTGACTGAGCCACCCAGGCACCCCTCACTTCCATTTTTACATCAAAACTACGCTTATCAATGTCTCAGCACCTCCATATTGTTAAATCTAATGATCATATTTTAATATTCATATTGCTTGATCTATCAATGGCATTTGAGATAATTGATCACCTTCTTTCCTAAAATATGTGGTTTTCAGGTCATATGCCTGAATTCTACCACTCAGGCAACGGCTTTTCTTTTTTTAAAGATTTTATTTATTTATCTGAGAGAGAGAATGAGATAGAGAGAGAGAGCATGAGAGGGGGGAGGGTCAGAGGGAGAAGCAGACTCCCCGCTGAGCAGGGAGCCTGATGCGGGACTCGATCCCGGGACTCCAGGATCATGACCTGAGCCGAAGGCAGTCGCTTAACCAACTGAGCCACCCAGGCGCCCAGGCAACTGCTTTTCAATCTCTTTTGCTGGTCTCTTATAACCCCGATTACTAAATATCAGAGTAACTCAGGGCTCTGTCCTTGGGTCTCTTCTCTAGTTATATTTAATCTTTAGTGGATCACATTCAGCCAGATTTTAATACATGTGTATGATGAGGATTTACAAATTTATATTTTAAAACAAGGCCTTTACATGAACTCTACTTGGATGTCTAAGAGACAACCCAATATTAACAAAATTGAGCCTAGAAAAAAATGCTTAGCCAACAGCAGATGTTCAACAAAAACTGCTGAATGAATGAACAGCTCCCTCCCTCTCTCTCTCTCCATATATATAATATAATATAATATAATATTATATTATATATTATATATTATATATAATAAATAATATAATATATATAATCATTAAAAGAATATATATATATTCTTCCCTATCTAAATAAAGGGCAATAGATTCTTCTAGCTGCTCAGGCCAAAAAGCATAAGGTTAAAACGGATGTTTTCTCTTGTACTCCACATCCAATTTGTCAGCAAATATTCTTTGATCTTCTCTCAAAATAGATCCAGAATCATAATCTGAGAGGAAGTCCTCCTTAGACTATAGATGCCTAGAGATTAGTTACTTGTTTCACACATATACACAAAAAAGGATATCCTAGCTATTACTGAGATCCAATGGCTTACACAGAGCCTGGATGGAAAAATTATCAAATTAGAATCAGCCATCTAATCAGTAATAGTGAATTTATTATTCACTATGATGATGGAAAATTTTCAAATTTGAGACAGAAAGTTTTGAACATATACTTTCTTTACTTTGCCAATCTAACAAAAAGCTGTAACACTAAAATAAAACCATTTTTAAAAAAACATAAGAGATCAGAACACTTACATCTTACCAACTCTTTCTGGGGGAGAAAAAAAAATATTACTTGAGGACATAATCTGGCACAATGGAAAAGGACCACACAAAAACAAGATAAGCAATCCAACACATTATATACCTGTTCTATATACTGAATAGAAATTCTAGAATGACAGCTGGACATCAGCCAAAAACAAGAACAGCAACAAAGGTTCAAATTGAACAAAGAACTTAGTGCATTCTATGAAAAATTTATTCAAGAAGTAAGTGTATTCCATTTCAAATATGCTACAACTTTGAACCTAAAAGATATTAATGGTATGATGAAGACATATACCTTTCCTATGTACAAAAAGAGAAAAAGCAATTAGAAAAATGTGAGAAAAATAACAAAAATATAAAAAAGAAAAAATTTTTCAAGTAATAAAGCAAACTAAAATGTGGTAAAGTTTTGTTGAATAAGAAAAGAAAATCCATTCAACTTTGTGATTTGGATAATTTTTTTTAACCTACATGGAAATAGTGTCTAGCATCGAATTTGCTTCCTATTGGTCCAGGCAACTGACTTGTTTCTGCAAAAATACAAGTCCCACTATTGATTTTCAATTTTTAGAAGCAACCTATAAACAAACTTGAAAAATTAAAATTAAAGAATGGCAATATTTGAACATGCATGTTTAAAAATAATACTTAGGGGGTGCCTGGGTGGTTCAATCGTTTGAGCCACCGGACCCTTGATATCCTCTCAGGTCATGATCTCAGGGTTGTGAGATCGAGCCCCACATCAGGCTCCATGCTGGGCATGGAGCCTGCTTGGGATTCTCTCCCTCTCCCTCTCCCCCCGCCAAGCACATGCACTCTCTCTCTCTTTCAAAAATAATAATAATGATAATAATAATTAGATTCTTGGGGCACCTGGGTGGCTCAGTTGGTTGAGCAACTGCCTTCGGCTTAGGTCATGATCCTGGAGTCCCGGGATCGAGTCCCGCATCCGGCTCCCTGCTCGGCAGGGAGTCTGCTTCTCCCTCTGACCCTCCTCCCTCTCATGCTCTCTGTCTCATTCTCTCTCTCTCAAATAAATAAATAAAATCTTAAAAAAATAATAATAATTAGATTCTTAAAAGTTAAAAAAGGAATACAATCATGATCCAGCTGATAAAACTTTTAAAGGAAAAAGCATGAAATTACTCAAGTTTCTATGAAGGTGATAATTTTCTCATCATACATAATAGATGAATACTATACTTTTATTTCTTTTCTATGGTCACTTATGTAACAAGGTGAAATTCTTAAATATGATTACAATTAGAGGCAGCAAAGTAGAAAATATCTAATTATATTATGTATCTATATTTAATTTTAATCATATTATAATTCTATAATTGAAAATGGTGTAACTACCATTTCTAGAGTGGCATTTAATAAAATGCTAATTAACAGTGATTACCATTAGATGATGGAACTACAGATAAATTTTTCTTTATACTTATTTCATTTTTTAATTAGATTTTTCCATTAGATGGTATTATTTTGAAATCAGAATAATTAGTAAGGTTATTTCAAAAATAAAGGTAATCTTAATTATATTTTGTTTTCCTCGTGTTTCATGTCAGTCCTCCAAAGAAAAATAATTTGAAAATAACTAAGCCCAAGATAGCAACTTTCTTCTTTGTTTTAGCACCTGCTCAGTACTAGGAAGTCTTGTAACAGGGTAACCTGTAATTCCTTCCAATTCTGTACATGCATGTCACCACTTAACATCAAGTGACAGAGTCTGAGCCAGCCTTATATTCAATAAAATGAAACTAAAGTGATGTTTTGGAATAGCTGAGTTCAAGCTTTAAGAGAACTGTCAGCTTCTGCCCCTTCATCTTGAAGGCTAGGCAATCATGCAGTGAGAAAGTCCATGCCAGGACTAAACTGTTAGAGGCCACATGGAGCAAGGTGGACATTCTAGCCTCACCTGGCAATCTAGCTGATTCAATCAAAGTAATCTCACCCTATACAATGTGGAGCAGAAAATCAGCAACCCGAGCTCAGTCAGCTCACAGAATCATAAAAAAATAGTCACTGTCAATTTAAGTCACTGAATTTGGGCATGATATGTTATGCAGCCATGGACAATAGATACACTCACTAAAGTATACATTGTGTTCAAGATATTCGATTGGCTTCCCTTCTCATAACAAAACCTGAAAGTTAGTAAAATAAGATAGTGTTGGGGAGGTCATCGAGACAGTGTGACCATAGGTTGACCCATGAGCTGGACCCCAGCAGTTGGAGGCCCCTTACACTCCCCCCATCATTGAAAATGCATTCTGCTTGCTTTCCCTGCTCTCAGAGGCCACTCCAAGGACATAGTCTTAAGATAGTGATGTGGTATTGCATCAACTGAGACCCTAAAACTATCCAGACAGTGTACATGACTGAACCCAGTTAAGGCCACAGTATAAACTTTTAAAATTAAGTGGGTGAGTAGGAGACCTATTCATTTTGTGGCCACCCTAGCAAACTTCGTATGTAAGCTTTGTTGCTTATTAAATCTGCCACCTACCAATCTCCTTCTTGTCTCTCCCTATCCTCCACCAACAGGGACTGATTTCAAATTATACCAGGGAGGCTCCTAAGGAACCTGCAAACCAACAGATAGATTTTGTTCTGCCTAGAATTCTTTAGGTGATACGTTTATTTTAAACCAAGGAATAAGTTTCATGACCTCTTGAAAAACATTAACTTAACAGATTTGCAGTGTATTACCAAACACACTAGAGCAAATAGTGGTGGTCAAACAGTAACTCGAAATTCAAGAAATTTTAAATTCTCTAACTGTTGCAGGCAAGGCATATGCAATAGAACAGCTTCTATCAACACAGACAGATTTTAATTCCTTCCTGGCCTATTAAGGTATCATTTAGTATTCTTCCAGATAGAAACCTTTCTGGACAATTGTGTTCTGCTTTCCAAGATGGCCCACTTCAGCGATGCCTTTGCAATGTATCTCCAGGGCATGCCCTACTTGGGGAGAGTAGAGGAATGTTTTGATTTTGTAATGGCTTAAAGTCATTTGAAGATATCGTATAATTTTTTCAACACCTTTATACATAAAAAATTAAATTGACCTAAGTTTAGCTCTTTGGAGAATTGGCTTTTCAGATTTAACCTTGACCAGTTACACATTCAAATGATTTTATCTTTTTCACTCCATGCAAAATGTTTTGCCCCTCAGTTCTGGAGGCAAATTTCACCTTTTCCCCCTGACAGTGTCATATGTCATTCAAGGAAAAAGTCATCTAAAGCATCTGTTCTGCCATTTAGAGGTGTTTCCATATCATAACAAATTGTCAACATATTTCACCAATATATTTTGAAGTCCTTAATAACTAATTGTTGTAAAGGTTATATTTATTTTGCCTCTCACCATGACCTTCAGATAGTTTTTATTTATATAAACTACAAAATCAAAACATTCCTCTACATTGCTTTTTCCTTTAAACATCACCATTAATATTGAAGTGTTGTTTTTAAAAATATTAAAACCCTATTCCTTGGTAACTTTTTTTTTTCAGTTCCATTAATTCTGGTCAAAGAAAACATTATCACCTTATATTTACATTCAAGTATATAATACTAAAGATAATAATAAAAGTAATAATGATCAACTTTTTAAAAATTAGAAATAAAATTCTAATTTGAATGGTTATACAAATGTTAATACTATTGTCTTGAGATGACAAAGAAAATGTTTAACTTTGTATTCACCCATTTTTGCTCAAAATAATCTATAAAATCACTTTTACTGAATAGCTTTATGAGATATACAGTAAAAATAAAGACTTAAGGTTATGTTTTATGAATCTGAACTTTTTCCTTATACTGGCTAAGAGATCTTAAGCAAGTCACTAATTTTCTGAGCCATTGTTCCCCTGTCTGTAAATTATGAAAAAAACACATTTCCACTATGTTAGTATTATATATAATTATCCATAAATGCCTTTTATAGTTCTCAATAAAATGGGAGCTATTTCATAAACATATTTAACAGAATAAAAACTAAATTGTATAATCACTTTGAAAGTCTTGACTGCCGGGAATGGCCAGCAATCCCTGTACCAACAGATGACGAATGAGATTACTCCAAACTTTGCCATGAGAGAGAGGAGAAGGCAAGGGGGTCAATGCTCAGAAACGAAAACCCTTTGCCCTTCTTTGCTCCGGCTTTTATTAGTCCTTCAGGATAATCACAGATCCTTATCACCGTTTCTCAAGCACGTGATGTGTGACTAGGGGTCTTACTGAGACTAGGAGGATCTGTTTACGGGAAAGATATGCTAATCTGCGTGTTCTAGGAGTTCTGCTAAACAGAGTCTAAGGGACAATGCATACATCTCTTAGTTCCCAGCGCGGCTGTTGGGCTGAGAAAGCTTCAGGAAGTCAACTCCCTGCAGCATTCCAACAGCAGAGTGCTCAGGCAGGCGTCAGCAGTCCAAAGGCCCACGCCCTTCTTTGAAACCTTCCCTGCCCTCAGCGGCCTCTGTGTTAACATTTTAGCAAGTCAGGTATTATCGCTGATTTCATGCTCTGTATTAACCCCAATGTTTGACATTATAATGTCATATCATAACAGATTCTAATGTTTTGTGTAATTGTAAAAAAGGTGGTTGGTTTTCCTTGTATACAATGAACATTATAGTAAAGTCTCAAAGAGATAGATCTATGGAATTTATTTGTGATAGAAAATGGAATTAAAGATTAGCAAGAATATTTGACAGTCTCGGGCGCCTGGGTGGCTCAGTTGGTTAAGCGACTGCCTTCGGCTCAGGTCATGATCCTGGAGTCCCGGGATCGAGTCCCGCATCGGGCTCCCTGCTCGGCAGGGAGTCTGCTTCTCCCTCTGACCCTCCTCCCTCTCATGCTCTCTGTCTCTCATTCTCTCTGTCTCAAATAAATAAATAAAATCTTAAAAAAAAAAAAAAAAGAATATTTGACAGTCTCTATAGGAATAAGAAAATTGAGTTCCAAGAATGAATACTAGAAAAACAGAGAGACAGAAATGAAAAGAAAGTTGAATCAGAAAAGTATAAAGTACAAAGAAACCTAAGTGGATAAATAGGAGGAAAATTATTGTTTTCATTAGTGAAGAGTAGAACCAGTAGAAGAGAAAATCAAATAATTGTTATGATGGTTTAACTTGAGTTACTCTTCCAGAAAGGAAAGAAAGCAAAACACAAGAAGAAGTAATTAAAAATGGATTAGTAAATGTAAGAAGTATATGGGGGATGATAAAAATGGAAAAACTAAACCAGAAAAATAATATCATTTATAGTTGAAATTAGGACATTGAAGCAGAGAAAATAATCCAGATCAAAATCTCTTAAATTGTACCTGAGCTGGAAAACATCCTGAATTTGTAAATTAAAAGAATTGACTCTTTCAGGTAAAAGTAATTGAATAAGCACCACATCACTTTAAATGAAGAGATAAAAATACATGCAATTTATGGAGGAAAATAATAAGACCCTACACAGGGACAAAAATAGTATCAGCACATTTTTTTCTCTGATAAACTGAACACCAGAAAGTTACTGTTGCAGTAGCTAAAGAATTGTGATGTTAAAAAAAAAAAAAAAAAAGTGATTCCAAGCTTACTCAGAGTAAAGTTTTCATTTACAAAACATAGATGTCAGAAGTATTTAATATTCTGAGTTAAATGCATCCAACCACAGTTCAAAGGTCAAAATAAATTAAAAGCAGTTGAATTACAACATCAATAAAAACCCAAGGTTCTATGCACAAACTATATTCAAATATTAAAAAATGAAAAGATAAGAAAGAATATGAAAAATTATAATGAGGATATACTACTGGTAGAGAGGAAGTTAAATTATAACAGATCGGATATGCAACTTTACGGCAACTTTCATAATCTAGACAAATGGGCAATCCACTTGAAAAAAAAAAAACTATTTTACTAAGTTTGTTTCAACTAGGGAGAAGAAAATGTGAATAATTCAATAACCATAAAAGAAATTAAAAATAATCAACCTACTTTAAAAAAAAAAAAGTCAAGAGGTCCAGAGTGTTTAGGGCATAAGGCAAATCTCCAAGCAACTCAGATATAAATTCTATGTTATATAAAAAAAATGAAACCTGAAAACTCATGAGGTTCATGAGGTTAAAGTAACTCAGGATAAAACCAGACAAAGATTTATTTAGAGGATGTGCAACCCAGCATTGCTTTGTTTATAATGTTAAAAATAAAAGCTCCTTAAATCTCATCAATATGACAGTGGTTAAGTAAAAATTGGTAGATCCAGACTATGGGAAACTATGACAAGGTTTAGTAAAATGATAGAGACCTATAAATAATAACATGGAACAATTTTCAGGTCTATTTTTAAGAGACAAAAGAAAGTCCAAGAAGAGCATCAGTAGAATAACAGCATTTATATAAAGAAAAATAATTGTAAGCATCTGCAATGTGTATGTGTGTGTATGTGTGTGTATGTATGTATATATATAAATATACACAGTAAGAGGACTTGAAGGAAGAAGATGAGTGGAAAGGGAATGAAAGAAGAACTTCATTTTTTGCTTTGAATCATTATGTATAGTTTGATTCTTTTATAATGACAATCTATGTGTTATCTGTACACAAAAGTTTCTGAAAAGCAAAGCAAAAGTACCAGTTCTATATAGAACTATATTATTTATATCAACTTTTCTCAACTGCAATATCTTGGTTTATCCTAATCAGTTTTGAAGTTTGTCACGAGGTGTTGGTATTGTTAAAGAATAGTAATTTTGAATAATCTATTTGTAAAAAAATGAGATTAGGGTCTGGATTTCCTCTGTTGAGATGTTCCTCTTCCTCACATGGATTCAATATTTGTTTTTGAACACGAAAGGAAGTAGTGGAATTATAGCTAGTACTTTTAAATATTGTAAGGAATTGGATATGTAAATGGAGTATGTTTCTAACATCAAAATAGGCTACAGAAAAAAAAAAACCCTCAAAAATATTAGTGTCTTATAATAAGATTTTTTTCTAACTCATGCTCAATGCTTTATGAGGTTTAGAGAGGTTTCTGTTACATTGCAAGCCCTATGAAACATGGGCTGATGAAGAAACTGCCATCTTGAAAGTTACCATTCTTGTCTGATGAGAGCAGCTTACAATGGCACTTAAATACTGTAGCCTGGAAATGACTGTCTCGTTTTCACCACTACTTGGACATGACTCCATTCAACCACTAAGAGGCTAGGAAATGCAATTTTATTATGTGCCCAGAAGGAAAACTGGGGATACTCGGCAAATAGCAATAACGACTGCCCCAGGGTTGTACTTGGATATTGTAATTGGAAGTTGAAAACTGCTGAACTCTGCAATCCATAGATATTCAACAAAATATTTATTGTACATATTTATAGATGTAATATTCAACTTCATTATCATATTATGGAATTAGACACCACAGGTATGCAGATTGGCAGATTGTGTTTAGAATCTGTCCTATTAATTCAGTGATCTTGGACATTTTACTTGAACACTATAAATTTAATGATTTCTCCTTTAAAGAGAGGTGATACAACTGCTTTTTCCTACACGAACTTGATATGATTATCTTTATGAGGTGCTTGTCTGAAGTTGAGCCTTCGCTATTGGTGCCTAGTGACAATGGCATTATTATGTGCACAAGTTTTATGACCATCTCATGGTCAAATGTATTTTATATTTATAAAGTTCTTCCAAATATTTTAATTCGGTACTTATCATCATGGGAGGTTAAACACAGATTAGATTATCCACTCTTTGTAGATAATACAACTGAATCTCTGACAAATGTGCTCCAGGTCACTTACCTTGATTTCTTCAATGTCTCAAGTCAAGGAAATTGAAGAGCCCAGAATCAAAACCTGACCAACAGACCCGACTACAGATTAAAAAGAAGAAGAAAAGGAAAAGGAACCTGTATACAGCATATATAGCATGTAGCTGAATCTTAAAAAAGGATAAAAACACATTTCATTAATCAATATTGAATCAAACAACATCCTTATTCCGTATCAGTAATGCTGTGAAGACAACTAATTGTTTAAGATGGGAATTGTGAGGATTCAATGTTAACCTTGATTTACATGCAATGCCAAGTGCAGTGTCGAGGAAACTTGTCAAAAATAACGAGAAATATCTTAATAGGCAGACAATATTCATAACCTCATATTTTGCCTATTTTCCTGACTTCCCACATTATAAAAGTATTTCTTAGTACATCAATTCACTCTAGTTGCGTGGTTAATGACACCTCTTCTCAAACTGATACTGATCTTTTTTCAATCCTATTCCTGGACTAGATAACCTAACCTACAAATTGCCTACAGAAATTACTCTCCACTATGATTTTCTTGGACATAATGGGTCCCAGTGTGCCCACTGCTAATCTCACTGGCTTCCAGAGATGCCCAGAATACTTGTGCCTTACTTTCTTTAAGGACCAAATGTTCTTGACATGTCACTGTCAGTACTCTCATTTAGATCTCCTGTTACTGCTTCCTTGCCATCTCATAAGAACATCTTATTAAAGAGACAGTACTCTCAAAGTTATATGCAGGATGTTGATCCAAAACCACCGTTGTGTGGCGTTTCTAGCCTGAGGCAAACGTTCAATCTATTTTTGAATAGCTACCATGTAACTGCAGGTAGGGAAGTGGATTCTATACCCATGCATCCCAAACTGAAACTGTAATAATTGAATATCTTAAATGGGTAGGAGTTTGAAGCCTATTTAATTAGATCGTGATAAGAAAGACTTATTTAAACAAAATGTCCTGAAGACAGTTGTTAAAAAATTTTATAAGAATCAAGACCATAGGATGTCCGTGGAGATTTGCAGTTCAACATGAATCCTGGGTTCATGGCAGCTTCACCACAATCAATACTTACAACCCATTTCAGGTAGAACATTCTTACCTCAAACTATGAGAGAGGTTCTGCTCTGGGATCCCATTTTATAGGGAAGGAAAATGAAGCTTATAACATTTAGGTCATTTCTCCAAAGTGTGACAGGTTGTAGTCAGGCAGTCTATTTTCAGAGGCACTGAGTGTTACTCTATCAAAAGAGCATGTTCTTTCTTATATCACAAAACACTGTAAGAAGCAAAATACTAGCACTGTGTCTTAGTGGGCTCTAAAGTTTCCTAGCCAAAGAACTATTGACATTTTAGATCAAACCTTTTGTTCAGGGTTGGGAATCTGTATCTTGGGATGTTTAGCAGCAAATTTGGCAACTACCCACTCGATGCCAGGAGCACCCTACTCCTACTTGTGACAACCAACAATATCTACAGACAAAACAGCACTTGGTTGAGAACCACTGGTACTGGTTTAATAAAATCTATTGTATTGGGGCGCCTGGGTGGCTCAGTTGGTTAAGCGACTGCCTTCGGCTCAGGTCATGATTCTGGAGTCCCGGGATCGAGTCCCGCATCGGGCTCCCCGCTCGGCAGGGAGTCTGCTTCTCCCTCTGACCCTCCCCCCTCTCATGCTCTCTATCTCATTCTCTCTCTCAAATAAATAAATAAAATCTTTAAAAAAAATCTATTGTATCTATTAGTTTTATGTTAAATATAAATATTTATGTTATTTACATTTATATTAAAATCTATTCTAATTCAATCCAGACTAGGAATAGTCTATTTCAAATAGACTATTTTTCTTTAAAAACAATACTATTGTTTAAGGATGCAATATAACAAAACATTAACAAATACATGTATATCTTTTCTGTACATATTTAAGAAGAAAATATAAAGAGAAGAAACTGTGACTCATACTTATTATATACACAAAATAATTTATCAGTTTGTTGCTCCTTTTATTTATTTATTTGAGCGCGAGAGAGAGTGGGGTCAGGAGAGGCCTAGGGAGAGGGAGAAATAGTCTCCAGTAGACTCCCTGCTGAGAGCAGAGCCCCTCTTAGGGCTCCATCCCTAACCTGAGACCAGGGCCCTGAGACCACCACGCAAGCCGAAACCTAGAGTCAGACGCCCAACCAACTGCACCGCTCAGGCACCCCTGTTCCTTTTATTATCATAGGCAGTGCTAGCGAGTAACCAATTCTTTGACATCTTTGTATTATGGATAACTTTTCCCGTGTGTTAAGATACGTGATTTTGTCAGATTGTTCGTGATCCAGAATCCCTTTGACTTTTGCACATCTTATTTGTAAATACAGACCTAGATAACAAAAATAATTATATTGTACTTATATATAGTTTATTGAATTAGATACAAACTTAAAATTTTTCTACTCGAATTTAATTTTTGGTTTCTGAAGACTTTGCTATTATTTTTTTTAACACACAGGCAAAGTTTTTAGGAAAACAACTGTTTAATAAAAGTTTAACACTGGCGAGCACTATATTCCTAGTTGTAAAAATTGAGAACATTTTTTTTACCCTCTGCCACCTGGCAAGTCAACACATTAACATATTTTTGTTTTATGCAGATTCTTTCTCGTACCTATTTAGAAGTCGTTATTTCAGGTCTTATCTGAATAGGGATAGAAATATATATATATATATATAGGCATGAGTGTTGAGCATATACAGGAGTAAACTAGGCTCTGCGTAAAATTATTGTTATATGGTTTAAATAAACTAGAAATGTGGACAAAATAAGAATGAGAAAATAGAGATAGTCTGAATTCAAACTCCAAACTCTCTTTCAATTGCTAGCAGCTGAAATCTCTGTATAATTCTTACATAATTCTTACACCTGTAGCTGGGCTGCTTGGAGTCTACCACCCACACAGGAGGGTCCAGATTCAGCCAGATATTTGGGTCTATACACAGTTTATAACCCGTCTTTACATGGATGTTCAACTCCCTTTCTTGGCTCAGCTCTTTGAAGTTTTTCCTCCCTCAATGTCTAGAGGCTGTGGGAGCCTTGAGCTCTGTGCTCTGGTTCAAGACAGTGAGAGTGTAAATTTCTTCCTAATTTTAGTGCCCATGGTATCAACTGGAACCTTCAATCAGGGAAAAGCCAGACAAAAAAAAAAAAAAAAAAAAAAGTGCTATATAATTTGGTTTCTCAAATTATTCCAATTTTGGCTATCATGAAGTCTTCCAGTGGCTCCTGTATCCCATTTAAAATATCCCTATAGAGGCGCCTGGGTGGCTCAGTCAGTTAAGTGGCTACCTTCAGCTCAGGTCATGATCCCAGGGTCCTGGGATCCAGCCCCGCATCGGGCTCTCTGTTCAGCGGGTGGCCTGCTTCTCCCTCTCCCTCTGCCTGCTGCTTCCCCTGCTTGTGCTCTCTCTCTCTCTCTCTCAAATAAATAAAATATTTAAAAAATAAATAAAATAAAATATCTCCATTGTGTGTGTGTGTGTGTGTGTGTGTGTGTGTGTATTGAGCACCTCCTTATTTTATGACACCACAAGATGCTCCAGGGTCATCTTGTTTATTTCTTGCTTCTGTCCTAGAATAAGCCATTTTTCCAGGGAGCCCCAGTTTCTTTTACTTAAGAATGATATTATAAACCAATATCTGGGTTCTATGGTAGGATGTTTGTTCCTAATAGAATGTTATTGCTTTTAGGCCTAGTCAGCTGATTTAGCAAGGAAATATATGCGAGTATACTAACCAATGTGTATATACATATCTATAAATATTTCTATATGTAACAGTCTGTATCAGCATTAAGTGAAATATGAATTAATACTGATGTCTTCACTCTGAACCTTTAGCATATGGATTGTTCTAGATTCTTCCTCTTATTATTGAGCCTCCTCCTCTTATTATCTATATACATCAACTGTAATAGTGGGAAACTTAGCTCCCACTATCTGCCATCCATTTAATTAATTGTTCAATTTTAGTACACATGTATAGCAGTATCAAAATTGTTAACCAAAAACCATACCCCATGTGGAAACAACTTTATCAACTATGGTTCAGTGCTTATGTTCAGGATAATGTTCACCACTGAAGATATTCAGATGACAAATCACATTTGATCTATTCAACTCTGCCCTCACAGAAAGATTGTTTGCAAAGTACATATCTGATACAGAGAAAACAGGAACTAACTCACACAGTCATCTGATCTTTTAAAGATGCAAAGCATCTTTACATTGGAGAAAGGCTAGCCTTTTAAACAAATGGTGCTATAACACTTGGTCATCCTCACTTAAAAAACTAAACGTAGACATAGAACTTTCATAAGACATTCTTTATTATGTTTTATAAGTTTATCCTATCTGCAACAAATTCTTTCAGCATTTTTTTTAAAATATGAAAATGTATTTATTTTATCTTCTTTTCGAAACGCACTTTTGTTGGATATAAGTTTATTGATTGACAGGTTTTTTGTTTGGGGGTTTGTTTTGCTTTTTTACTTTCAACACTTTGAGTGTTCTGTCCCACACCACTTCATGACTCTATTGTTTTCAGATGAGAAGTCAACCGTTGATTTTATTGTGCTTCCTTTTGTACATAAGTCATTTTTCTTTTGCTTCTTTCAAGATTTTGTGTTTGGTTTTTAGTATATTGACCATGATATATTTGAGTATGGCTCTTTCTGCATCTATCCTACTTGGACTTTGTGGTGGCTTGTATGTATACTGGGGCACCTGGGTGGCTCAGTCGTTAAGTGTCTGCCTTCGGCTCAGGTCATGATCTCAGGGTCCTGGGATCGAGCCCTGCATCGGGCTCCCTGCTCGGCGGGAAGCCTGCTTCTCCCTCTCCCACTCCCCCTGCTTGTGTTCCCTCTCTCTCTGTGTCTCTCTCTGTCAAATAAATAAATAAAATCTTAAAAAAAAAAACCTGGGAAAACGTTTAGTCATTGTATCTTCAAATAATTTTCCTCTACTTTCTCTTCTCCTGAACTTCCATTACTTGTATATTGGAGTACTTAGGGAATCCCACATTTTTCTGAAAGCTCTGTTCATATTTCCTCATTCATTTATTTCTCTGTTCTTCAGATTGCATAGCATGTTTTGATATATCTTCAGGTTTGCTGTATCTCTCTTCTATGAGCCCAAATGTACTGTTGAACTGTACTGTTTTGAGTTTTTCATTTCAAGAATTGTACTTTTCAACTCCAGAATATCTATTTGATTATTTTAATAATTTGTTTCTTTATAGATTTTTTTAATTTAATGAGACATTGTCATAATACCTTCCTTTAATATTTTAGGGATAGTTTCCTCTGTTTTTTGAACATATTTATAGAATCTGCTTTACAGTCTCTTTGCTAAGTTCACCATCTGGGCTCCTTCAAAGATAGTTTCTAATGCCTGCTTTTTTCTTGTATAAGGATCACACTTTTCTGTGCCTATATACATCTCATAGTCTTATAACTTTAATTAAAAACTGGGCATTTTGATAATAATTATAGTAACTGTATATAATGATTTTACCTGGTCCTTTTGTTACCTGAGGAACAGTCTGCCTTGTGTGAATGGAGATGTCAGTCCTTGGACTCCCCACGAGAAGGTTTAGGTGAGGGTGAGCATTGGAATAAAGACAGGCAGAAGAAAAGTAGCAAGCACAAAGCAGTTTATAAAAGCGAAAGTACACTCTCCAGGTGGGAGAGCAGGGCAGGTTCCTGGAGGTGGAATCAGCTCTAGGTTGTTTTGGGATTGGATATTTATTGCATCTCCCTGGGCTGAGAGGAGCTGTGACATACAGTGGGGTGCTCTCTAATGGGGCCTCCTTCCAATCATTTGGGGAACTCCTCCCAGAGGTTGGGAGGGAGAGTTTTTGACCCTACAAGGTTTGTACCAGAACTGTCATGGCAGCTTTTTTCTGTGGGGGTTGGGATTGGGGTGGGGGTGGGAGGCTGTACCTGCAGCGCAAATGCATTATAATGGACCTAGAGGTTACCCTGGGGCAGAGGCAGAAGAGGAGAATAGCATGTTCTGCACTGGTGGTTCTTGATCTGTCAGCCCCAAGGTCTTGGAAGCCTCAAGGTCAGGATGTTGTGCTCCCAGGCTTCTAATATGTAACCGATTTATCACCCATCCTTGCCTCCAGTTCACATTTCTATCATTCTCCTTCAAGGACCTGGGGCTCTTCTACCTACCACTTTCTTTATTTGTTTGGTAATTCGGATGATCTAATTCTGTGAAATCTATCTTCCTCTGCATTGTACAGCCTCTAATGTTCTACTAAAATTATTTTCTCCTTTCTTGCTTGCTTGCTTGCTTGCTTGCTTTTTCATTTATTTATGTATTTTTGTTTGTTTGTTTGTTTGTTTGTTAGACTGGATTTCTACAAGTTGCCCCTCAACCAACATAAGACACTTACTGTCAGAAGTTTTGATTAAGTTCTCTTCATCAGTCTTATTTTTCCCTTTACCATTTGATTTTTGTAGCTTGGGGGTTGCTATGTCAGTTTATGACATAAGTGGCAAAAGTAAACTCACCTTCTTTTCTGAAAATATTCCATCTGTATTGTTGATGACTATAAACTATTTGTGATTAGGGAACTGCTGTTCTTAAGTTACAGACAAGAATTTGTTTTAGTCTAAGTACTCCTGATCTTTATCTACTTCCTATCATTGGATTATAAATTTACAGAGTAATGGTATTTTTTTTTTCAATATTGTGTCCTCAGGAACTAGGAGACTGTTAGATTCATAACAGATGCTTAATTGTTGTTGAATGAATGGATTAGCATTCTTCACTATCCTTTTCTACACTATTTTAATATTTGGTGCTTGTCTCCTTTTATGAAGCCACTTAGTGAAAATTATTATAAAAATTCAGGTATTAGTGTGAAATTCTAAATATTAGACTTCAAAACAATGTCTTTACCAAATATAGTTGAAGTATATTTCTGTGACTGAAACTATTTTTAACTTCTAAAGAAAAGTGACTTCTTATCAAAAGAATCACTTCTTTAATTCTTTTTAAGGTTCTATAAACATGTGAATGTCTTAGCTCTTGCATCGTTGCTGTTTATATCTTGGCGCTACTGCTGCTTAGACTAATATGAGGTAAATGTGACAAGGGGTTTAAACTGGTATAAACTGTGGTTTACCACCTAGATTCCCCCCTAGGAATAACTGCCTTTAACCTTTATAGAGATTTATTGGACCAAAGAAAATTATCCCAACTAAAGTCACACCTCCTTTCAAGGGGCAACCCACATTCAGTAACTGATAAATGTGACCGTTAAAGTCCTGCTCTCTAACTGCAGGTCGGGAATATTCAGAAGTGCCATTCAATCTCCAAGTCTCTGTGGTTTAGGTGAGAAATTCATTTAAATTGCATCGCAACTAAGCTTCTCCCTCTCTTAGTCCCGCCCCTTCCTCTTACATTCTGTAGGCACTGACTGAAGGAGTCTAAACCTATAAACATCCTGCATATTCATCTGGACCTCAGAGTGTTCAGGGTAACCCAACCTGTAACAATGCCCATTTTTATAGTTAAAATTGGTTGGATAAATTTTTGTACTATTACACAGTGGGATATTATGGAAAATTTTAAATTAATTGTCTGTCTCCCATCTCTATTGCTATATTTATCTATACATCTATATATAATATCTATATATATTTATGTATATGTATCATTTATATCTACATATCAATATTTACTACCTAGAAAAGATAATTCTGGTAAAAAAAATGAAACATTTAGTGTGATTATAACACAAATCAAATTATGGAACCATTAGTTTAAAGAGAAGGATATGTCAGAGTAAATATCAAATATGTACTGCTGACTTTGAGGAATGATATAACATGAAGGTTGTTCTTTTTACATACCTTTTGTTTAACATTTTGTAATGATTATATGCTATTTTATAATAATAAGAGATTCACAAGGCCATAATAATTTTTTAAATGATGATGATGATGATTGTTATGCACTAAAGTGTTGTCCCCCACCCCCACCTCCCCAACATTCATAAGTTGAAGCCCTAAGCCCCAATCTGACTGTATTTGGAGATAGGTCCTTTAAGGAGGTATAAGGTTAAATGGCATCATAAGGGTAGAACCTGAGTCCAAAAGGACTGGTGTCCTTATAAGAAGAGGAAGAGATACCAGGAGAGTGCATATACTGAGAAAAGGGCCTCTGAGGGCACAGTGAGAAGGCATTCGTAGGCCAGCCAGGGAGAGTGGCCTTTCCAGAAACCAATTCTGCCAGGATCTTGATCTTAGACTTCCAGTCTCCACAACTGTAAGAAACAAGTTTCTGTTGTTTAATCCATCCAGTCTGTGGTATTCTGTTATGTCAGCCTTGGTAGATTAATACATTGAAGATACCCTCTAGGTTAAAAAAAAATACAATGATGATGATGATAATGCCATGATGAACAATATTTTATTTAAATTTTGCAAGTGTTCTTGATTAACTTCTGTGAATGTAGCTTCTGAAGAGGCATTTAAAGTTTAAATGCAATTAATGTTTTATTCAGATGACAAATTATCATCTTGACAAATAAAATTCTTCATTTAGGAGCATATCTCAGTATTTATTTCAATATGTCTTTTTTATTTCTTTTACCCTCTGCATAACTTGTAATTCTTCAAAATTGTTTTTTGGTTTATTCTTATATATCTGATTTTTTAGAAACCAAATGAATTTGCTATAAACAACATATTTTATTTTTCATTTTTTATCGTTAATCAATTCTTGCATTGATTATGTGTGGGTCAAACAATAAAAGGATATTAAGGTCATAGTACAACATGATATTAACTTAAATTTTATGTATTTGCACAACATTGCTGATATAATCTTGTTGTCATGTTAGTTGCCATCACTGTTGTTGTTTTGTTTTTGTTATGGTTGGAATGTGTCTAGTGTTAGTACCGCCCATTGCAAGAGCACTGTTGTTATTAACATTTAGATAAGTTGACCATGTTCTTTGAATATTTTAAGATTTTCCTCAAAACACTGGGATAAGATATTTCAGTGTTTCGACTATGATGGTGATATTACCAAAAGTTTGTTAGTCACATCAATGTTTTCGTGGATATCATGAGTTATATACTTTCCCATACAACTACCCTCCAACTTTGCGTAATATTTTATTTTTTAAAGATTTATTTATTTATTTTAGAGAGTGCACAGCGGGGAGGAGCAGAGGGAGAGGGAGAGAGAGAATCTCAACTCAGTCTCACGAGCCCAAGATCATGAGCTGAGCTGAAATCAAAAGTTGGACACTTAATTGACTGAGCCACCCAGGCACCCAGTATGCAGTAATATTTTACAGGCACCAAAGGGGCTTCTGCTTAGAATTAAATGTGCAAATGCCAAGAACATGAGTTCGGATGCACCAAAAAGTTACATTCAGTCTGTTATTTCTAACCAATTATTAATACATCGCCAGAAATGGTTGAGTTGTCAAAACAGATCCAGTCAGTCACAGGTTTTCCCCAACACTGACATTTGCCAATGATTAGTAAAGAATGAAAACAACCAAGAAATAGCCACAAGCTCATCATTATCCATTAGAAGTTTTAGATTTCCAAAAGTCTCTTTTGGCACTCTAGGATATAGTTTTATTTCAAAGCGACAAATGCCAACTGCATGCAGCACAGCTGAACACAAGGAAGCCACTTAGTTTTGGGTTCTTTTCAGATTGTCATGTAGCTAAAGGGCTATGTGAATTACCTGTACCAATCACTTGATAATTTTCATTGTTAATCCAGCTGCATCCCATAAATCCAAACCATGGCTTCATGTGTAGTAACCAATCAAGTTCTATAAGAACTTAGAGAAGAACTTAAAAGCTCCTTAGCATGTTTACAAAGGGCTCTGGTTGGGGGTCAAAAGGTGGGGGACTGCTGTGCAGGCAGGTGCCTTAGGACCAGGGCTGAACCCCAGATGGGCTCCTAGGGGATGGAGCTGGAAGGAAGGTGAGGCCCAAGGCCAGCTGTGGTTCTCTGGTACCTGTCACAAATGCTGAACTATTGGTTCTGAATTTTTTATCTCCAGGTTCTAATTTAAACCTATGCAAAAAATAAATAAATAAATAAGTTATGCCCAGGAAAATTAAAAACAAAAACAAAACAAAGACAGATTCAGAGGGCAATGCGGGCACAGAAGAAGGTAGTCTTTCTGTTTAGGTACTAGGATGATTAGGTACTTCCTCCTGAAGGATGAAGGAAGGAATATAGAGACCCAATGTTAACTATTTTCTTCCAAGTTGCCATGTAGGAAGTTAAGTGAAACTGAATCTCATTTTTTAAGAGAAGAGAGAAATTCAGCTTTTTATGTGAAATTTCCTATGGATAATACTGGCTGAAATTCTGTGTAGGATTTAGCCCATAAGCTGTCAGATTGTTTTTTTCTACTGTAAATATAGTGAAGCCTTTTTCCCTCTCTTACTGCTTTCTTGAAGCCAACACAATGATCAAGAAACAATTAGTACACTGAAAAGCATCTTGGGGCCATTACTTAACAATTCAATTACCATATTTGTCTTCCGTAAAAGAAAGCAGACAAATTGGATAAAATAATAGGGAGATGTATTATTACATATAATAGGAAGTCTGAAGGTAGGGAAATTCAGAGATTGGTTGATTCAGCTGCTTGGAAACATCCTAGTTCCACTTGAACTGGTCTCTTGCCTTTTCCCTCTATTTCATGATGTTCCCAGGATTCGTTCCTTATAGGATGGCAAAAGGTAGCAAAAAAGGATCATCACTGGGTTATGTGAAATAAGAGTAAAAGAAAACTTCTAGGAAGCATCCAATGCTAGAATGCATTGAGCATTCTCTCATATCTCAATGGCCAGAATTGTAATGTCTGTCTCTGCCTATTATCAATCATTTGATGAGAGGGTTAAGTCTACCAAAACTGACTTAGAGCTATAGAGATACAATGGTGAGATTTTGAGGCTATCAAGAGATCCTGCCTCTGCTGAAGGACATGCCCCCTCACCAGATGCAGTGAGTTGGGAATAAAAAAAAAAAAAAAAAAGAGCAAAAATCAGCATCTATTCTATATCCTTCTTGAATCAGTTTCAGTGCATAAACCTATGTTAAGTTACTTTCTTGTCTAGTCCCACCAAACTTCCAGCTGATGTACTCATTTTTAAAACCTGTGGCTTTCTTCTCTCAAGTTGTCATCATGCTACAATGTGTCATCAAATAATTGTCTTGAATAAATTAGAAAAAATTTCCTCTCTCTATCTTCATATGTCACAGCAATATTTTTGGAATAGAATAGATGCCTTGACATTTACCAATATTACGTTTGCCAATGTACTTTTAAATTATATGATGGTGTAGAATGTGATGGTATCCTCTGCAGCCTTTGGCACAGTATTACAAATAGAAGGGGCCTGACATATATTAATTGATTGATTTAAACATCAAATTGTCCATGGTCTGAAATAAATAGGTTTGCTGCTTACATTTGGTATGTGTCCCTTCAAAACCAGTGTCATTTAAAGCCAGATATAATAAAACCCTGTTATTCTTGCCCCTGTTGGAAATTTACATCTTTTTTGGAATACTTCATTTTTAGAATATATCCTCCATGGTTGCTGTTTTCCCATATTTTACTCTTTAGTAATGTATTTTAATATATATATATATATATGAATTGGTTCGCATGATTGTGGAGGCTGACCAGTCCTGAGGTCTGCAATCCCTTCAGTCAACAAGCAAAAGACTCAGGAGATCCAATGGTAGAACACCCTGAATAATGTTTGACCAAATATCTAGGTATCTCATGGCCCAGTCACATTGACATATAAAGTTAACCATCACAATAAGTATATTCCATTATTGTTATTCTATGAGAGAACATTACAAATTCATTAGGAAAATAACAGTTGAATCTCTAGCTGAGAGTTAATCAGACCAATACAAATTAAATTTTGTTAATAAAATTATGAACATAACCTGAAAATAAAGGCAGTGAGTGCTACAGCAGAAGGCATGTATATGAATCAATATTTTAAAATATTTGGCTTAGCTTATTACCCATATTATTTGAAGTATGTCTAATGCAAATTTGCTTATGTGTGTGGCTTATTTTTCTTTCAAAATATTGTCAGAGTAAAAGCCTTGGAAGACCCTCTCGGGATATAGTTAGATCTTACAAAGGGTAGCAAATGATTTATAACACCACTGTCATGACTCATAAATTCAAGTATTCTCTACTATATTTTCTGCCCATTTTCAAATACCAGATTATCTCTTTAGTCCTTTGATTATATTTAGCTGTATGTGAGTGGAAGAGGGTAAGGGAGGGGTAAATTATCCACTTTGTTATAATTCTGTATTGATATTAAACTGAAAAAAATAATACAACTAACATAGATTTAGTGAAGAAAAATATACATTTTATAAGGACTTCTCAGAAGACCTAAAATATATCTTACCTGAAAAAGATACATAAGCATGCATTCCCTCAGACAAAAATTATATATGCCATATAGTATTTTATATAAAACATGTATTTATGGAAATATTGTCTGTGCCTATTCTCACAGAGAGAAAATTTGAGTGAAAAACAAAATCAATTTAAAATTATCTTATTTCTTTGTGTATTTTCAATTTATTTGATCCCTGGAACAATAACCACACTACATCATAAGTAGGAGTAATGAGGGAGAGAAAAAACAAGTAGAAATACAATAATGATAGTAACGTTGCTCAATAATTAAGTCACAGTTTACTACCAGAAGTAGAGATAGAAAAGTTCCAAGATATTATCTACAGTGTTCATGACCAAAACTTTTTTACTGATAGTATTTTTTTTAAAGATTTTATTTATTTATTTATTTGAGAGAGAGAGAATGAGAGAGAGCACATGAGAGAGGGGAGGGTCAGAGGGAGAAGCAGACTCCCTGCCGAGCAGGGAGCCCGATGCGGGACTCGATCCCGGGACTCCAGCATCATGACCTGAGCCGAAGGCAGTCGCTTAACCAACTGAGCCACCCAGGCGCCTTTTTTACTGATAGTAAAGAAGCTATATAAAAATGTTTCTTCTGCTGATACTGAGCACTACTATTTCTTTGCTTTTATTCCCACCCCTTTCTACATAAACATAATCATTTTTTTTCCTATTGCCAAATCATATGAAAGTGCCAGGAAGATGTGCATCATATCCGGAATATGATTTAGATGAAGTGTAGGTCCAAAGGAAGAAATAGAATCCACTTGGGGGAAGGACAGAGGAAGCCTCTCAATAAGTTAGCTTCTCCAAAACATCTGAAACTCTGTTACTTCCAAAGATGCCAATTGTCAATTTAAAAATGTGGAAAAGTATGTCACATTCAGTGGTATTCCAGAGGTAGAAGAACAAATTAATTTGTTAATATAATCAACAAATGGTGGTGGAAGCTGTGAAGGCTCAGCATTCATTTCTAACTGAGCTTCTCTTTTAAGAAATTCCATGTAGGGTACTGAAGATTGAGAAGAAGCAAGAATTGACTGGCTTGATGATGGGTAACTAGTATTCAGAGTAGGAAGGACAGGTAGTCAAAATGCACTTGTCCTAATGAATGTAACAATTGAATCAGTTATCCTATTCTAATACTTTGTATTTCCCCTGACTTTTCTGGGTTATTATCTCTTCTCCTGCAAAGCTTTAGTTTAGAACATGTTGACACAGGAGAAAAAGTCAGGATAAATTATTTTTTTTTCAATAGAAAAAGTTAAAGATGGACAAAAAGAATTAGTATTATTACATTGTTAAGTATTTTCCTAAATATAATTCTCTAATGAAAAGTAGAAGGTACTTTTCATAGCAGGACTCTGGCTCTTGATGCTTTCTTAGTTCTATACCATTTAAACTGAATATAAAAACCAGGAATGGGGATTCCTAAACAGTGGCATGTAAATTTAGGAAGAATGATACTAGTTATAAAACTTAAATTTTAAGTTCATGACATTGTCAAAATATTTCAAATAATTATATGAAAGACATTAAATTGATCATAAATCTGTCTCAAAGCTATGAAATGTACAAAAAACGTAGACAGCAGCATTTAAATGCACATAATAAGAAAAACCCTCTTCTTGCCCAGATATAGGTTCAAAATTCCAAAACACTGAGATACTTCATCTTTCAGCTTTAGGAGTTTGCAAATTAAATTCAAGAACTATTTAGGCATTGTATAAAAGCATAGGGAATAAGAAAGAAAGGTCCCTTGTTTCTGATTTCTTTGAAGAACATACACAACTTGTTGCAGTCATAATGACATCTTTGTTCTCCAAGGTAATTGAATTTTTTTGACAAATTACACATGAAGTATAACATTATTTTAATATGCCTACAAGATGGAGTAATTTGTCAAATCTGGTATCACACAATGCACTCCTTGTAAAATATAGACTTTAAAATGTGTAGTACAAAGTAATAGCGAATGATTTTTTGTGTGTGAAAGAAAAGAAAGCTTAAAATATTAAAGCAACATGGAGCTCATGCCCATTGAGACAATTTAGACTTTCAACACAGGCACAAAATATGTATAGAAAGGTAACAGTGAAACTTTGTGTTGTCCTTTATTTTCTTGTTTATCTTGTGTAAAGGATACAAAATATCAAACTATGAAGTCAATTATCTCTTAGGGTTTGCACAATTTGTTCTGAATGTATAGCTTTATATACCTTTTGATATCACTGTTATTTAGTTTACATTATCAACTGACAGAAGTAAGTAAAATTTCTGTTTAGTTCCTTTAACCAGGGACAGACAAAACATATTATGTGGATGCTTAGTATATAGCACTTGATAAGGAAGGTAATGTTCCAATTTAAAATAGAATATAATGCATCCCATTCAGGAGTTCCTATTTGCTTTCCCTTTCAAAAAATGACAGTATTACAGTATTCTCTCATACACTTTATGTGTATATACTCAGTATACACAGAAACTGTAACATATTCTGAATGATGATACAAAAAATCAAAATTCTCTGCATAAGATACAGAATGTTGTCAAAGTTAGACAAACCACTGCTGTGCTGGGCTCTACTCCCTAGTATGCTGTAAACAGAGACACAGCATTTTTTTTTTTTCCTCAGAGGCAGCCCCAAATGCCACAGATTCAAAGCAAGGAAATAAGATTTCCTTTAAGTGTTTTAGAAGGGTTCTTTCCCTTCAAGTTGCCAGCTTCTATGGCTAAAAAGGAAGACAGAGAGCACCCAGCAGTATTTCAAATTATACCAATGTAAAAAAAAAAAAAAAAAAAAAAGTCTCTAAGTTGAAATTAGGTATGTCTGATTTTTAGGTGGTTGCATTCCCTGCGTCTTTTCATTATAGGCAGAATAGAGGTCATAAGAAAATAAGTTGATCTTAAATGAGGAGCTATATACTTTGTCTTTAGGCTATTTTCTATGGTCGCTGTGACACCATGTTGAAAATAACACAAATGTAGGCAAAAGAAGGGGATTCTTGTAGCAGTTATTCATTAACTATCCTATGGCTAATCAGCAGATATCAATTTAGATAGATAGGCATATTCTAGTATTTTCCTAGAACAAGGACTGAAAGTGCCTGTGCTTTGATTTTTCAGATAAATTACTTCAAGTATTTTGCATATTTTTCTGTGATGCATACAATTGTAAAATCTTCGTGAATAGATGAATTATTGTGTGTGATGTTTAAATATTCGTATTTTCAATAAAATATCTGATTGATACTGAAAGGACATTTCAAATGCAGTTAAATTTAGTTTCGTGTTTAAAAATTTTAAGTTAAATTTAATTCAAAATATATGTGCCTAAAATTTGTAGATAATAAATTATTGATGTACTTTTTTATTACACCCAAATGGCAACTTCTTATAAATGATAGCACTCTTCAAAAGCCTAATAGTTTTTCTTTTATGCGAGATTTAAATAGTAGACTCTCAATTCAGTGATATATAGCCACCAAATCTGTTCTCTCAATCTCTACAGGCCTCCTGGGTTCCACAGATGCCCAGATTAATCTAGATTCTTCAGGAGGAATTGTGTAACAGATTTCCTATTTCTGATTAAAGAATACCATGAAAACCACTGCAGTTTGTGTCTTTTGACCTGATTATTGTTGAAGTCACATGATTAGTATTCCTGATGTGGACTCTAAAGGATTATACCCAAAAGACACCTAGTGACAGGGGCGCCTGGGTGGCTCAGTCGTTAAGCGTCTGCCTTCGGCTCAGGTCATGTTCCCAGGGTCCTGGGATCGAGCCCCACATCGGGCTCCCTGCTCGGCGGGAAGCCTGCTTCTCCCTCTCCCACTCCCCCTGCTTGTGTTCCCTCTCTCGCTGTCTCTCTCTGTCAAATAAATAAAATCTTAAAAAAAAAAAAAAAGACACCTAGTGATTATTCAAATAGCAGGCAGGATCCAGCTTGACTGTGGTGAAAGCTACAGAGCTGAAGAGGGAAAGGGACCTGTCCATTACTTATGTGTTTCTCCCTTTCCTATTTTCATGGGAAAGTACAACTTAACGTCTAAAACTGAGATCTACTTTTTGCTACTAAAATGAAATCAACTTGATCATCAAAGAAAAGTAGTTGAATGGCCAGAGAAGAAATTATCCACTTAATGTTTTATCATGTATTAGTATATTGGACTTTTGTAAAAATGTACATTATTATATATCACACATGTATATATATTTTTTCCCAAAACAAACTAGTAAAATTGGTTGTGCAATATCATTAAAAATATCTATGTGGTTCTTCCTATCTATTTATCCTCTCTGACCTCCTATCCCATAAATTTTGGTTGAATTTCGTGATGTTTCAGAGCCAACAAGGCCCTGATGACTTTATGAAAAGGCTCCTATACACCTGACATGGAGGCGGGCTTTCAAGGACAAATCTTCATTTTTTACCTTCAGGTTTTAAATTCTTTTAGAAAGCAAAGGTTCAGGAGGCCCAAGTAATTAAAGTTTACCCAAGCTCTTACATCTTATTGTAAGAAAACAGGAGATACTATGTGCTACATCAGTGAGGAAAAGGAATGCAGAATAGAGAGGAGGAGGTTGGTGTTGGGCATAGGGAAATACAGAGGTAATTTTATCAATATATTCTGTTCTGACTTGGACTGGCTGGAATTTTAGATAGTCTCAAGTTTTACAAAATTGGAATCACAGATAAAAGATAGATTAAGAGTCTAAAATGACCAAATAGATTGATTTTGTTCTGAAACCAAATCTCCTTTCATTTAACAATGTGTCTGTCTTACATATACTTTTATGTCAAAGGTTAAGCCTGTGCTGAAAGTCATCAGAATGCATCAGACAGCCAAATGTTTATTTATAATGTTACTATAGGCCCACATGCTGTACCAGCTACTAAATATTTCTAATATCAACTTTATGTACAGATATAATTGACCTTTTGTTAATAGTTTCATAGAACTGCATTTTGTAGGTCTTCTTTATTAATTTAATCAATACAAAATTGTTGGCTCCATAGTTTTCCAATATGAGAAATCCCATGTTAAACACCTGTATAACATATCTTGGCATACTTGATTCATATCTTCTTGGGGTAAATTTCACAAGTGGAGCTAGTGACTGAACTTTTGATACCTATTGTCAGAATGTTCTCCAAAAAAGTAGTTCTAATTTACATGTCTTCCAAGATTGTATGAGACTACCTCTTTTTCTTAATCCCTGGGAGGACTGAAAGGTATATATTTTGATTTCACATTTCTTTTCTTTCATTTCTTATTTTTTTCAAGCTCTCAGTTATACATTTCTTTACTTTTCTTAAAATAAGCATGTACCACTTTGCAAATCAGACAGGCACAGATGATTAAGAGTGTTTGTAAAGAATAACTCCAATGTAGAACTCTTTATTACCCATTCTGAATCATAATAGACTGCAGAGGTGATAAAAAGCCCAAGCCATTGGCACTGATAATCAAATGGACAAACATCCAAGATGGATGGTGCCATTTTCAATCAGATCAGGCACATGCTGGAGCTGACCACAGAGCTAAATCTCAAGAAATTACTATACCAGTTTCCTCAACCAATTCTATCCTCAGTAGAGCCATCTGGCCAATGGTTGACAGCTTCCTCTAATGGCAACATTTACTTTCTTTACTGATGGGGACTGAAGAAAGAAAAGACACTCTAAGGCCAGCAGAAAATTAGGCTAAAAGGCAAGCTTGGATTTAATGAAAATGTACATTACAGGGAATCACTTTCATTCTTCTGGAAACTTGCTGCTAATGACCCATAGTATTATTGTAAAAATATAAGGAACTGGGAAAGGAGGCAAAAGTTGGTAGTGAATTAAAATTTTTTGCAAGACCAAGATCACATTACTTCCTGTTTTACATTTCTGGACTTCAAAATATTTTTCTCCTTTGGCACAATTTTTGTACATTTTTACAATAGCTTGTTCATTTTTGCTTATTTTTCTGGTTTTTAGAAGATGTTTGTATGTTGGGTGTGTGTGTGTGTAGATTGTTATTAAAATTATTATTTTTCTTTTCCTACGTTATGTTTTTTAGAGTTTATTTTTTAGAACAGTTTTAGGTTTACAGCAAAATTGTGAGGAAAATGCAGGGAGTTCTCATATACCATCTGTCCCCTCATATACACAAGTCTCCCCACTATTAAAACTCCATATGAGAGGGGCACCTGGGTGGTTCAGTCGTTAAGCGTCTGCCTTCGGCTCAGGTCGTGATCCCAGGGTCCTGGGATCGAGCCCCACATCAAGCCCCGCATCAAGCCCCGCATGGGGCTCCCTGCTCTGCGGGAAGCCTGCTTCTCCCTCTCCCACTCCCTCTGCTTGTGTTCCCTCTCTCGCTGTGTCTCTCTCTGTCAAATAAATAAATAAAAATCTTAAAAACATAAATAAAAAATAAAAATAAATAAAACTCCATATGAGAGTAGTTCATTTGTTACAATCAATGAATCTACACTGACACATCATTATCACCCAAAATCCAGAGTTTACATTAGGGTTCACTCTTGGGGTTGCACATTCTATAGATTTGGACAATTCTATAATACGTGTGTCCACCACTGTAGTGTCATACAGTACAGTATCTATGCCCTAAGAATCCTCTATGCTTTGCCTATTTATCCCTCCCTCCTCCTAACCCCTGCAACCACTGATCCTTTTACTATCTCCATAGTTTTGCTTTTGTCAGAGTGTGATGTAGTTGGAATCATACAATATGTAGTCTTTTTAACATGGCTTCTTTCACTCAGTACTAATCATTCAAGGTTACCTCCATGTCTTTTCATGACTTGATAGCTCATTTATTTTTAATGTTGAGTAACATTACATTTTCCCAATAGAGCATGGTTTATTTACCAATTCACCTACTGAAGGACATTTCGGTTTCCAGGTTTTGGCAATTATGAAAAAAGCTGCTATAAACATTAATGTGCAGGTTTTTGTGTGGACATGTTGTTAACTCCTTTGGGTAAGTACCAAAGAGCATGATTGCTGGATCATAGGGCAAGAGTATGTTTGGTTTTGCAAGAAATGGCTAAACTGTCTTTCAAAGTGGCTGTATCATTTTTGCATTTCTACCAGCAATAGATGAGAGTTCTTGTTTCATATCCTCACCAGTACTTGATATTGTCAGTGTTTTTGTTTTCGGCCATTCTAATGGGTATATTGCAGTGTCTTATTGTTGTTCTAATTTATAATTCCCTGGTGACCTATGATATTGAGCATCTTCTTGTAAGCTGTGTATCTTCTTTGGTGAGGTGTCCAGGTCTTTTGCCCATTTTTTAAAATTGAGCCGTTCCTTTTCTTATCACTCAGTTTTAAGAGTTCTTTGTATATTTCAGGTAGCAGTCCTTTGTCAGATGTGTCTTTTGCAAATAGTTTTCTCCCAATCTATGGCTGGTCTTCTCATACTCTTGACGGTATCTTTTGCAGAGAAGGACTTTTAGGTATCATTAATGGGGTGAAATTTATCAATTATTTCTTTCATGGACCATGACTTTGGTATTGTGGCCAACAAGTTTTAATTGTGGTTTTGATTTACAAATATTTAAAGTATTTAAGTAGTCAAATCTATCATTTTGAAAAAAGATAATCAGATGTGTCTCATTCTTTAATATGCCTTCTCTACCCAAACTCTATAAAAAATATGCACACATATTTTCTGTTAGCATGTTACAAATACCAAACCATTAAACTAATCAGCAAAATTTATGAAATTGTAGAATCAGAATCAAAATATATCTTTAAGGAAATTCATGCCCTATCTATATCTTTTAATTCACTAAAAATAATATTTCCTGAGTGCCTAATATATCTGGGTATTAATTTTGGTACTAAGGATATAACTACAAATAAATCCCCTTTATTCATACAATTTACAATTAAAAGAATAAAAATAGGGGTGCGTGGTTGGCTCAGTCAGTTGAGCACCTGACTCTTGATTTCAGTTCAGGTCATGATCTCAGGGTTGTGAGATCAAGCCCCACACTGGGCTCTGTGCTGGGCATGGAACATGCTTAAGATTCTCTTTCTCCCTCCCCCTCTGCCCCTCTCCCCTGATTCACTGGCTCTCTCTCTCAAATAAAATAAAATTAAAATAAAATAAAATAAAAAGAATAAAAATAAAGTATGGTGTGGTAAATGGAGAGTACATGGTAGGGTGGGTTTGTGAGAAGCCCTCACTATTAAGATGACAATGAAACAGAGGTATGAAGGCAGTAGCCATAAGCATGTATGGAGGAAGAGTCTTCTCTGTAGAGGTATACAAAGTTCATAGGCTATAGGGGAGATGTGTACTTGCTGTATTCAATGAAAAAATAAGGAGGCTAATGTGAGGACGGTGGAAATTTAGTCAGAGGTAAAGGAGGGTTGGAGAAGATCCATTATGACCTTGCTGGTCTTTGTAAGGATTTTGGATTTTACTTTAAATTAGATAATAAAATATTGGAGGATTTTTGAGCTGAGGACAGACTGGTTTAAGTTATATTTTTAAGTATGCACCCAGCCAACCATGTTGAGATTATGTATGTATATGGTAGTTGGGGGAGAAAGATGTCCTAGAAAGTACTAGAAGGAGCCTGGTATACATCCTAAGTCATATCTCAATAATAGAGTTAGGACAAAAAAAAAGAATTGACCTCAAGATGTCAGTCAAACATGAATTTGTAAAAGCATTTATGTCAATTAAATTTAAAATATCTTTTATCCTTAGTAGCTATTTTTTCCTTTTATGTATATCACTTGTGTAAAATAGAGTTGCTTTGCCTTTTCTTTTCCTTTTTGCTTTTTACCACCTCAAATGGATTGAAGTGGTAGAGAACTTCCATAAAATTGATTCAAGACTCCATTCAGATTGTTATATATTCACATCAGAAACTTTCAGCAGTAAATTTACATAGAATTCTTGGATTTTTCCATGAACCACAGGACTTTGCTGCACCATGTATACGACCTATATAGGAATGATGAAAAGTTCATGGCGTGGTAGGAGGAGTGGGATGGCTGAGGGAGGGTGGGACACATGAGTGTGGGGGAACCTGATGGACCCTGAAGTTCCAATTGTGGTCTTCTCATTTTTCTCCCTCAGTGACTGTCCCACCCACTGCTCTGGATGTGCGGACTTAGAGCCAGGAGCATGTCTTAATTTTCCTCAGAGAAAGATTATATTTCATGTATTCTGAATGACAACTTTTATTATTTTCTTCATAAATTTAATTTCTTTGTTTTTTCCTATAATATCCATGGTCAATTTAATTCTACAATGTTATGGTTTCTTACATAAAAGTACATTTCTTCTAATTTCAATAATAACCTGAAATAGAGGAGTGATAGCTGTATATACTCAGTCTACTTGATGCAAGTAGAAACTTAGTTCTTGCTCACACCATGTTTTGACCATGCCTATATGCAAATGAACAGGTTTCCACAAACAGAATGTGGAGCAAAGCTTATGACACAGATACGTACATGGTTCAAGAGACAGAAAAACACTGGATTGAAAATACAATGGTAATAGCATTAAATTGTCATTTAAAGGCTGCTGCTGAAATAATTAAATTTTAAGAGTTAAATGTCTCTTTTGACAGCATTTAAACCTATTGGTCTAGCTCATGAAATCAGGTAGAATATTGAATCATTTTTGTTAATTTAAATCATTCAGTATATTAAGTCAAATATACTTCATGGCATTTTACTAACCAAAGCATGTGTTAAAATAGTAAATAATGTAAATAGTCATGCATATAAAAGTAAAACAAATAAATGTTAATGTTCTCAGACAAGCAAAGGGAAAAAAGAAATTAATAGCAAAATGGCTATATTTAAGATTACCAGTTAAAGTGCACTTGTCAAACTTAAAAGCTCAATAATTAAAAGAATCCTAAAAAACTTGAAAATCTTACTATTAAATATCTCTAGCTTTTCCTAGGTCCTTTTATTTATCTACATAGTTCCCTTTCTTCCCCTCTCTCTTCTTAAAAATGTACAATTAAAGTGGAAAACTATTTCATTGACACACACCTCAAAAACCTGAAAATAATATGAAATTGAATTAATAATTCTGATAATAAACAGCAACTTTTTTCAAATAAACACCAACAGACACATAATACCATAGTTCAGACAGTTTATGTATCAAAATTTCTGCATTGTGCTTTAAAAAATTATATTACTATTTCTTCTAGAAGACCTCAATGGGATGGGAATGAGAATGCCTTTTTTTTTTTTTTTTGCAAAACAATCAGTGTGTGATTGATTATGCCTGTCCATACACATGTCTGATGGATTTAAAAGTGATAGTATCTCTAATTGCAAATCCAATACCTGATTAATGTTGTTCTGAAGTTTAGTGACCTTTTAAAATAGAAAAGTATTTCACATCAATCACTGTATTGTTACTCATCAGAATATCCATTTTCATTCATTTGGATATGTGCTGCTATTGGGCAATGTGCCATTACTCCTTAACAACTGAGGCTTAAACTACTAAATTGCTTTCATATAGGCAAAAAGAAATGCAGATGTAAGCCATGTAGACTCCTCTGATTCACAATATTCATTACAAGGAGAATGTTCCTTTGGAAAAGAGAAATCTGAGCAGAGCAGTCTATAATGGGTTTTGGTTCACAGTGAGCTACAAAAAAGCCCTAGACCTTAGCAACATCTCTGAATAAAAAAAAAAAAAAATCCAAAGGTGTATTAGTGATATGCATACAATAGGAATTCAGTAACAATTGTATATAAACAACTATAAAACTGACATTTTATGCAACCATGGAAATTTATGCAGTAGTGTCAGAATAACCTAAATTGTACAGGTAGACTACTTAACTACAATGATTAATGAGCAATTTCAAGCATTTAGGTTGTTTTTAAGTAAATGTTATGCAAATATGCTTGAATCAAGAATTAAAAGCTAAACAAACATGCTAAACTTTTAAGTAACTGCTAACATAAATGTTAATCTGACACAAATACTCGTTTGTTATTTATTTCACTTGTCAGACACTTTGTGACCTATGTTAAGTAGAAATCACTTGTGTGCTCATATATTACAAAGAGAATAAATCTACATAATTTTAGTTCTGTTTTTAAAATAAAGAAGAAAATGGAATATAACCAAATAACCCACATGTTGAAACTATATATACCTTCTAAAATTTTTTTACAACTCTATTGAGTTATAACTGACATACAGTAAATTAAATAATGTTTATGATGTTTGATATTTGTATACAACCATAAATCGAACATCAAAAATGGTAAAGAACATATTCATCACCCTCAAAAGTTTCCTTATACTCTATTTTAGTCCAGCTTGTCTGCCTCTCCCTACTTCCCTCCAATGCTTCATCTTCTCCAGGTAATCAATCCCTAATCTATTTAATGTTCCTATAGATTGATTTGCATTATATAGAATTTCAGATAAATTCTAGAAATTACACAGGATGTACTTTGTTTTTATGTTCCTATAAATCTTTTTTTCCCCAGTTTTACTGATGAATAATTGACATATGTCACTGTATAAGTTTAAGGCAGACAGCATGATGATTTGAATTACAAATATTATGAAATGATTACCACAATAGGTTCAGCTAATACCCATCTTTTCGTATAAATACAATAAAAATATTTTTTTTCTTGTGATGAGAACTCTTAACAACTTTCCTATATATCATATAGCAGTGTTAGCTGGAGTCATCATGTTGCCCATTACAAACCCTAGTACTTATTTATCTTATAACTGGAAGTTTGTACCTCTTGACCACATTCCTCAAATTCCTCCTCTTCTCCAACCCTCCACCTCTGGAACTGCAAGGCTGGTCTCTTTTTCTCTGAGGTGATTTTTTTTTTTTTAATTCCACATGTAAGTGAGATAATACAGTATTTGTTCTTCTCTGTCTCACTTACTTCTCACTTAATTCATTCTGACTGATTTCTAATATCCCATCCTCCAGGGTGCTGATTCTTTCTTCTGCATGGTTGAGTCTACTTTTGAAACTCTCCTGAATTCTTCAGTTTAGTTGTATTTTTCAACTCTAGGATTTATGTTGTTGTTGTTTTTTTCCTTTCTCTCTCTCTCGCTTCCCCCCCCCCCTTTGGTGATTGGTATTTCTTTGTTGAACTTCTTCTTTTGTTCATGCATTGAGAGAATATTCCTTATAGTATCTAAAGGAAATTTAATCAAAATTGATGAAAGGTAGGCTCTGAAGAAAGTCTCCACAGTTCCAAAAGAATAAATCATGTAACTAGAAAAATTATTATATCTATTTAGTTGGAATAATAACATCTGCCAATTCAAAAATGAGAATTATAAAATGTTTTCAACTACATAAAAATGAAACATAGCATATCAAAAAGTGTGGAAGGCAGTGAAAACTGTGTTTACAAAGAAATCTTTAGATTTAGATTCAAGTATTAGGAAAGAAGAAAGGCTGAAAATTCAATAATATAAGCACACTTCTCAACTAGTTAGGAAAAAAATCACAGAAAATTATACCCAAAAAAGTGAATAAAGAAGATGAAAATTCCTATAAAAAGAAAACTATATTATTCAGACTAATTAAATATCTAAATATGTAACTTCTAAAAGCCACAGATTTGTGGAGGCTATTTACAACTGCATCCATCTGCAAACGATTTCTATCCAGAATAGATTAGAGCGAACCTATGAGAATGATTTCCATTCATTTTTAAAGTAATTTTCTAATCTCCAACCTAATATTAAGTGCTCAGAAAATCAACAACAAATGTACAAACAATACAAGATAAAAATTGACAAAATATATTTATAGGAACATCACAAAAAATGATATTAAAAAAATACATGAAAGGAGCACAGTTTTTAGTCATCAGAAAGATCCAGGATTGTTGTTGGGAGTTTAATTGGTACTACAATGGAAAACTCTGCAATATATAATAAAGTTCAACACATGCTTATACTTTGAACCAGTAATTCTACTCATGGGTATATACAAAATTGTGTGTGTGTGTGTGTGTGTGTGAAAGAGAGAGAGAAAGAGAGGGAAAGAGAGAGACAGACAGATATATTTAAGTATATTCATTTATAATGGCCCCAAACCAGATGCAACCCAAAGCTACTGCAACTGTGTGTGGATAATAATGTATGTTATATTTTAAAACTGAATATTATAATGCAACAAACAGATGACTGCTACATGCAACAAAATAGATGAACTTACATATATTAAGCAAAATAAGCCAAATACAAAGGGAAACATACTTCATGATTCCATTATTGTGAAGTTTAAAAACAGGCAAAACTAATGAATAGTGGTGTAAGTCCAGCTAAGAGAAAACTTTGGGAAGTGAAAAGAGGAGAGACTAGGAGAAGGGAGGGGATATTGAGTGCTGATTAATATCTCACTTCTGGTTCTGTGTGGTGTTCATACAAATGCTGATTTTGAAATAAAATAATTGAACCATACAAGGTCTTCACTTTATAAATATATTTCCATAAAACAGACTTAAAAATAATTATTACTACCTTTCTTCCCTTCTCTGTGTCCTTCGATCACTGATACACACGCTGCCCTACCCTTTCATTACTCTTACCTCTGTGAAAAGTATGGTGCTTTAATGCTACAGGAAAGAAGTTCAAATGCATACAAGAGAGAGGGGAAATCTTTTCCACTGAAAAGGAGTAAAATCTCCGCCCAAAAAATTCTTTCCAATTTTCTTCTGTTATTTTTTAAACTTGATATAAGAAATGGTGGATGGAAAGGGGACAAAAGAGAACAGACAGGAGGGATACAAGAAAGAAAGGGAATGAGAAAGAGAATGGCTGTGAACTGAGAGTAGGACAATTAATGGAACTGAGCACCAAAGGACAAAGGAAATAAGAAAGGGAAACCAAAAAAAAAAGCTTTCTTTTCAGTCTTTTCACTAATATTAAATACTATTTATAATTTTTTTTAAAGATTTTTATTTATTTATTGAGAGAGAGAGAGAGAGCATGAGAGGAGGGTCAGAGAGAAGCAGACCCCCTGCTGAGCAGGGAGCCCGATGCGGGACTCGATCCCGGGACTCCAGGATCATGACCTGAGCCGAAGGCAGTCGCCCAACCAACTGAGCCACCCAGGCGCCCCGACTATTTATAATTTTGATAGCTATACACATAGCTAAAAACTGTCATCATTGCTGTTTTTCATTTTACAGGCTGCCATGTGAAAATGGCTTGCAAGTGAGTCTATTAAGTAAATTTATTTTTGAATTTCATAGTCCTTGGATAGGAATCCTTCCAGTGTCTCATTTTCAAGGTAAATCTCTCAGCCCACATTTTAAATTAAAATTCTCCTTTTGGGGGTGCCTGGATGGCTCAGTCGGTTAAGTGTCTGCCTTTGGCTCAGGTCACAATCCCAGGGTCCTGGGATGGAGCCCCGCATCGGGCTCCCCGCTCAGTGGGGAGCCTGCTTCTCCCTCTCCCTCTGCTCCTCCTGCTTGTGCTCACACTCTCACTCACTCTCTCAAATAAATAAATAAATAAATAAATAAATAAATATAAAATAAAATAAAATAAAAATAAAATCCTCCTTTTGGGGCACCTGGGTGGCTCAGTCAGTTGAGCGTCTGACTCTCGGCCTCTGCTCAAGTCTTGACCTCAGATTCATGAGTTCAAGCCCCATGGTGGGTGTGGAGCCTACTTAAAAAATTTTTCCTTTCATTGTGGTTTCTTGCTTACAAAGTTTTAATAAATTATACAAAAACTTCTTATATCTAGATGAGTTTAGACATATCTGTCCTTATATTTCAAAGATGTATATTTTTAAATCTTTTAATAAGTGCATTAATAGCTTCAGTTTTGAGTATGTTTTATGAAGCGTTGGTATTTTGGGGTGCCTGGTGACTCAGTCATTAGGTATCTGCCTTTGGCTCAGGTCATGATTTCAGCAAGCTGGGATAGAGCCCCACATTGGGCTCCCTGCTCAGTGGGGAGTCTGCTTCTCCCTCTGTCCCTCCTGCTACTCATGCTCGCTCTCTCTCAAATTAATAAATACAATCTTTAAAAAAAAAAAAAGAGTTGTTATTTCTCTAAAATTGTAAAAACCCTTGCTTATATCTAAATTATTCATTAAATATATCCAAAGAGAAGTCTTAGGTTTTAAAATATACATGAGATTTATTGGAACAAATTTGGAAGTATAAATGTATATATATCAAAACATATAATACTTAGTAGTAACTATATTCTCAATAACAAAAAGTACCATGATCTAGTAGAAAAAAGTTAATTTAAGAGAAGAAGCAATTATATCTGTATTCTAGCATAAGACCTGTACCTGAAATATGCAAAAACTTATTTCATTGATTCTAGGTGAATATTTCATTGACACTAAGAAAAGTATTTTTGCACATTTTAGTATTAGTAATAATGGGATACATCTGACAATTGTTGTCACAGTTGTTATAGTCTTACAATCACCGTAAGACTGTTAGCAGTTATGAAAGAGCTGTCATTACCTGCCATGTATGACCTTGGTCTCAGCTCTTCATATTGTAATTACTTCAATTGAATCATGTGCATTATTAGAACTACACATGTCAAGTTTGATTACCATTTTAAATGTCTTTTAAAATGTTCCACTATGTTTCAGCATTGAAACACAAAATGTTATCGTGTATGCGGAGGCACAGAAGCAGAACCGCAGGGCATAAATGAGACATTAGTGAAGCAAATATTCATCGTTGGAGGAATGTGGCTGCAATTTCAAATTTTTGTGAAGGCAACAAGCAAATACTTTATGGGACTTGAAAAAGGAAGACCCTCCCAAGTAGGAAAGCTATCTTATTACCCTGAAATATGCAAAAACTTTCCAATCTCTGGCCATGGGAAAAAATTGAAACAGGAAATTGTCAAATTTCTAGTAATATCTGAATAAGAGAGAGAGACAGAGACTACTATGATAAATTATATATTGTTTAGGTTATCAGTTTGTTAGAACTTCCCAGTGATTTGGTACCAGTGGCTTAAATTCCAGGAATAAGTAATTTTCTTGAGAAAAAAAAACTATGAATATAGTAAAATAAAACATACTTACATAATACCAGCATCTAAATTTGAAAAATGTGTTTCAGTGGCTTAGAAGAAAATTCTGTAGACAAAAATTAAGTACTTTTCTGAAAAAGCTGGATAACCAATGCTCTTGAGGGCAAAGACTAATGCATTATGTGAAAACAAATGAAATTATTGACTATGATTAGAAAAATTAAGATAGGGCGCCTGGGTGGCTCAGTTGTTAAGCGTCTGCCTTCGGCTCAGGTCATGATCCCAGAGTCCTGGGATCGAGTCCCACATCGGGCTCCCTGCTTGGCGGGAAGCCTGCTTCTCCCTCTCCCACTCCAGCTGCTTGTGTTCCTGCTCTCGCTATCTCTCTGTCAAATAAATAAATAAAATCTTTAAAAAAAAAGAAAAATTAATATAGAAGATTTAGGCTATGAATGAGAGGGAATATTTAGCAATTTCTTAATCATTTTTCACGTATGCATTTTTTATTTATATGTACCCTAATTGATATATGAAAAACATCTATGAAATTTAAAGTAGCTCATTCAGTAATTGTAATATTTCTTTTTTTTTTTTTAAAGATTTTATTTATTTGACAGAGAGAGACACAGCAAGAGAGGGAACACAAGCAGGGGGAGTGGGAGAGGTAGAAGCAGGCTTTCTATCCAAAACAAAGGCAAAAATTTACAAAATACATGCACTAACCCTCCTAAAGAAGCATTTATCTGTGAAGATCTGCAGAAACAGGAACAGTACCAGAAACATAGACTTCTCTTGACCCACTGTATTTTACGGCAGAACATAGTGATTTAGGCAAACTGGACGTCAGAGTGTAGAAGAAAGACTCAGATTTTGGTGCTTTTGGCTGTATAGTTAAAGAAGCACAGCCCTACTCCTGAAAGAAGCAGTTTATGGATTCAATAACATATGATATGCAGTAACACAGGTCCTGTTCTTTTGTTTTGTTTTTGCTTGCTAATATTTATTTTGTTTTTTTAAATTATATTTTATTCCAGTATAATTAATGTACAGTGTTATACAAGTTTCAGGTATGCAGTATGTAATTTGACAATTCTACATTACTCAGCGCTCTTCGTGATTAGTATACTCTTAAACCCCTTCACCTATTTCACCAATCCCGCCCCTCCTCCCCCCACCATGTCCCCTCTGGTAACCATCAGTTCTCTATATTTCAGTCTGTTTTTGTTTCTCTCATTCTTTCTTTCTTTCTTTTTTTTTTTTAAGATTTTATTTATTTATTTATTTGAGAGAGAGAATGAGAGACAGCACAAGAGGGAAGAGGGTCAGAGGGAGAAGCAGACCCCCCGCTGAGCAGGGAGCCCGATGCGGGACTCGATCCTGGGACTCCAGGATCATGACCTGAGCCGAAGGCAGTCGCTTAACCAACTGAGCCACCCAGGCGCCCTCTCTCATTCTTTCTTTATTCATTTGTTTTGTTTCTTAAATTCTACATATAAGTGAAATTATATGGTATTTGTCTTTCTCTGAGTTATTTCACTTAGTATTATACCCTCTGCATCCATTCATGTTGTTGCAAATGATAATTTTTTTGGGGGGGGGGGCTGAGTAATATTTTAGTGTTTGTGTGTGTGTTTATTTATCTATACTGGACATTTGGGTTGCTTCCATATTTTGGCTATTTTAAATAATTCTGTAATGAACATAGGGGTATAAATGACTTTGAAAATTAGTGTTTTCTTATTCTTTGGGTAAATGCCCAATAGTAGAATTTATGGATCATGTGGCAATTCTATTTTTAATTTTTTTTTTGAGGACACTTCATACTGTTTTCTACAGTGGCCATACCAGTTTGCATCCCCACCAATAGTGCTCAAGGGCTATTTTTCCTCCACATTTTTGCCAGCATTTGTTGTTTCTTGTCTTTGTGATTTTAGCCATTCTGACAGGTATAAGGTGATATTTCATTGTGCTTTTGATTTGCATTTGCCTGATGATTAGTGATGTTGAGAATCTTTTCATGTGTCTGTTGGCCATCTGAATGTTTTGAAAAACTGTCTATGTCTTCTGGTTATGTTTAAATTGTAATTTTTGTTTTTTTGGTATTGAGTTGCATAAGTTCTTTGTATATTTTAGATACTAACCCTTTATCAGATAGGTCAATTGCAAATATCTTCTCTAATCAGTAGGCTGTCTTTTGTTTTGCCAATCGTTTTCTTTGCTGTGCAGATTTTTATTTTTATGTAGTCCAGAAAGTGTATTTTTGCTTTTATTTCCCTTGCCTTAGGAGACATATCTAGAAAAATACGGCTACTGCTGATGTCAGTACAATACAAATTACTGCCTGTGTTCTCTTCTAGGATTTTTCTGGTTTCAGGCCTCACATTTAGGTCTTTAATCCATTTTGAGTTTATATTTGTGTATGATGTAAGAAAGTGGTCCAGTTTCATTCTTTTGCATGTGGCTGTCCAGTTTTCCCAACACCATTTGTTGAAAAGACTGTCTTTTTTTCCCATTGCATATTCTTGCCTCCTTTGTTGAAGATTAATTAAGCATATAGTTGTGGGTTTATTTCTGGGTTATCTGTTCTGCTCTATTGATCTCTGTGTCTATTTTTGCATCAGTACCATACTGTTTTGATTACTACAGCTTTGTAATATAACTTGAAGTCTGAAATTGTGATACCTCCAGTTTTGTTTTTCTTTTTCAAGATTGCTTTTGCTATTCAGGGTCTTTTGTGGTTCCATACAAATTTTAGGATTATTTGTTCTAGTTCTGTTAAAATGCTTTTGGTATTTTGATAGGGATTGCATTAAATGTGTAGATTGCTTTGGGCAGTATGGACATTTTAACAATATTTGTTATTCCAATCCATAAGCATGCATGATCTTTCCATTTGGGGTCTTCAGTTTCCTTCACTGATGTTTTATACTTTTCAGAGTACAGGTATTTCACCTCTTTCATTAACTTTATTCCTAGGTATTTTATGATTTTGGATGCAGTTATAAATAGGACTGTTTTCTTAATTTCTCTTTCTGCTACTTCATTATTGGTGTATAGAAGTACAACAGATATCCTGTATATTAAATTTGTATCCTGAAATATTACTGAATGTATTTAACAGTTCTAGTAGTTGTTTGGTAGAGTCTTTAGGGTTTTCTCTATATACTGTCATGTCATCTGCACATAGTGAAGGTTTTACTTCCTCCTTACCAATGTGGATGAATTTTATTCCTTTTTGTTGTCTGATTTCTGTGGCTAGGACTTCCAGTACTATGATGAATAAAAGTGGTGAGAGTGGACATCCTTGTCTTGCTCCTGACCTTAGGGGAAAAGCTCTCAATTTTTCTCCACTGAGTATGATGTTAGCTGTGGGTTTTTTATATATAGCCTTTATTATATTGAGGTATGTTTACTCTAAACTTACTTTGTTGAGGGTTTTTATCATTAATGGATGTTGTACTTTGTCAAATGCTTTTTTTGCATCTATTGAAATGACCATATGGTTTTTATCCTTTCTCTTGTTGCTGTGATGTATCACATTTGATTGATTTGTGAATATTGAACCACTCTTGCAACCCAGGAATAAATCCCACTTGATTGTGGTGAATGACTTTTTTAATGTATTTTTGGATATAGTTTACTAATATTTTGTTGAGGAATTTTGCATCTATGTTCTTTAGAGATATTGGCCTGTGGTTCTCTCTCTCTCTCTCTCTTTTTTTTTTTTTTTTTTTTTTTTTTTTTTTTTTTTTTTTTTTTTTTTAGTGTTTTCAACTGGTTTGGGTATCAGGATACTGCTGGCCTCATAGAATGAATTGGAATGTTTTCCTTCCTCTTCTATTTGTTGGAAGAGTTTGAGAAGAATAGATATTAAGTCTTCTTTAAATGTTTGGTAGAATTCACCTGTGAAGCCATCTGGTCCTGGACTGTTGTTTGTTGGGAGTTTATTGATTACTAATTAAGTTTAGTTGCTGGTTGTGGCACCTGGGTGGCTCAGTCAGTTAAGCATCTGCCTTCGGCTCTGGTCATGGTCTCCTGGGATCGAACCCCGCATCAGGCTCCCTGCTTGGTGGGAAGCCTGCTTCTCCCTCTCCCACTCCCCCTGCTTATGTTCCCTCTCTCGCTGTCTCTCTCTCTGCCAAATAAATAAATAAAATCTTAAAAAAATAATAATAATAAAAATTAAAAATAAATAAATTTAGTTGCTGGTAATCAGTCTGTTCAAATGACCTATTTCTCCTGATTCAGTTTTGGGAGGTTTTATGTTTTTAGAAATTTATCCATTTCTTCTAGGTTGCCCAGTTTGTTGGTGTATAATTTTTCAGAGTATTCTCTTAAATCCTTTGTTTTCAGTGCTGTTGATGGTTATTTCTACTCTTTCATTTCTGATTTTATTTGAGTCCCCTCTCTCTGTCTCTCCTTGTTTCTTTTCTTTTTCTCTCTTTTTTATGAGTCTGACTAAAGGTTTATCAATTTTGTTGATCTTTACAAAGAACCCGTTCCTGGTTTCATTGATCTGTCCTACTAATTTTTTAAGTTTCTATTTCATTTATTTCTGCTCTAATCTTAATTATTTCCTTTTCTCTACTGGTTTGGGTGTTTTTTAGTTCTTGTTTTTCCATCTTCCATACGTGTAAGGTTAGGTTGTTTGAGATTTTTCTTGCTTCTTGAGTTAACCCTGTATTGCTATAAACTTCCCTCTTAGAACAGCTTTTGCTGCCATTGTGTTTTCATTTTCATTTGTTCTGTGTATTTTTTTAATTTCCTCTTTGATTTCTTGGTTGACCCATTCATTGTTTAGGAGCATGTTATTTAACACTCCATGTATTGTGTTCTTTTCAGATTTTCTTTGATTTCTAGTTTCATAGTGTTTTGGTGGGAAAAGATGCATGGTAGGACTTGGATCTTTTGGAATTTGTTGACTCATTTTGTGGCCTAACACGTGATCTGTTCTGAAAGATGTTCCACATGCCCTTGAAGAGAATTTTATTCCACTGTTTGGGGATAGAATTTCCTGAATATATCTATTAGAACCATCTGGTCCAATGTTTCCTTTAAAGCGACAGCTTTCTTATTGATTTTCTGTTTGGATGATCTATCCATTGATGTAAGTGGGGTGTTGAAGTCCCCTACTATTATTGTATTACTATTGATTACTTCCTTTCTGTTTGTTAATAGCTGCTTTATGTATTTGGGTGCTCCTATGTTGTGTGCACAAATATTTACAACTGTTATATCTTATTGTTGGATTATTCTCTTTAAGATTTTATATTATCCTTTTTTGTCTGTTACAGTCTTTAATGTCTATTTTGTCTGATGTAAGTATTGCTACCCCAGCTTTGTTTTCACTTACATTTGCATGATAAATGTATCTCCATCCCTTCACTTTCATTTTTTTATTTTATTATGTTAATCATCATACATTACATCATTAGTTTTTGAGGTAGTGTTCCATGATTGTTTGCGTATAACACCCAGTGCTCCATTCAGTACGTGCCCTCTTTAATACCCAACACCAGGCTAACCCATCCCCCACTCCTCTCCCCTCTAGAACCCTCAGTTTGTTTCTCAGAGTCATCCCTTCACTTTCAATCAGCATGTGTCTTTAGGTCTGAAATGAGTCTCTTGTAGGTAGCATATAGAAGGGTCTTGCTTTTTTTTTTTTTAATCCATTCCTTTACCCTATGTCTTTTGATTGGAAAATTTAGTCCATTTACATTCAAAGTAATTATGGATAGATATGTACTTACTGTCATTTTGCTACTTGTTTTACAGTTGTTTTTGTACTTTTTTGTTCCTTTTTTTTCCCTCTCTTTTCTTTCATAGTTTGCTGGCTTTCTTTAATGATATACTTAGATTCCTTTATTTGTTGCATATGTTTTACTAGTTTTTGATTTGTGGTTATCATTAATTTTATATAAACATCATATGCATATAGCAGTCTGTATTAAATTGTTGGTTGCTTAAGTTTGAACCCATTCTAAAAGCACTAAATTTTTATTCCTCTGTCCTCCTCCCCCCATGTAAGGTATATGCTGTCATATTTCACACATTTTTATTTTGTGAATCCCTTGTATATTTTTATAGATATACTTAATGTTACTGTTTTTGTGCTTCCTACTTTTCTTACTCCTACTTATGGACTTTCCTTTCCATTGAAAGAGTCCCTTTTAAGATTTCTTGCTGGGAATGGGCAGCAACCCTGTACCAATGGATGAAGGATTATTCCAGACTTTGCTGTAAAAGAGAGGAGAAGACAAAGGGGTCAACACTCAGAGACAAAGACCCTTGCTCTTCTTTGCTCTCACCTTTATTTGTGCTTCAGGATAATCATAAAATTTTATGACTCTGTTTCTCAAGCAAGTGATGTGTGGAAAGGGGTCTTACAGAAAATAGAAGAGTCTGATTACAGGAAAGATACAATGTGCTGATCAGCTTGTTCTATGAGTCCTGCCAAACATAACTTTAGGGGACAATGCATACATCTCTTATATCACAGGGCAGCTGTTTGGGCTAAGAAAGCTTTGGAGAAGGTAACTCCATGTGACATTCCTATGGCAGAGTGAGGTTGCGCAGGCCTCAGCATTCCAAAGACCTACGCCCTTCTCTGAAACTTACCATTGCCCCCAGCGGCCTCCGTGTTACATTTTAGCAAGCCAGGTATTATGGATGATTTCAAACTCTACATTAACCCCAACATCTTCTTGTATGGCTGGCTTGGTGTTGATGGATTTCTTTAACTTTTATTTGGGAAACTCTTTATCTCTCCTTGTACTTTGAATGATAGCCTTGCAGGATAGAATAGTCTTGGTTGCACAATTTTTTTTTTTTCCTTTCAACACTTTGAATATATCATGGCACTCTCTTTCAGTCTACAAAATTTCTGCAGAAATCAACTTATAGGGTTTCCCTAGTATGTAACTGTTTTCTTTAGCTTCTCTTAAAATTTTTCCTTTATTAGTTCTTCATGCCATTTTAATTACTATGCATCTTGGTGTGGACCTCCTTGGATTGAGTTTGTTGGGGGATTTCTTTGCCTCCTGGATTTCTTCCCCAGATTCAGAAAGTTTTCAACTATTTCTTCAAATAAATTGTCTACTCCCTTTTCTCTTTCTACTCCTTCTGAGTTGCCTATAATGCAAATATTATTACAATTGGTGGTGTCTTTGAGTTCCCCTCATCTAGTCACATATTTTGTTATTCTTTTTTCTTTATCCTTTTTATTGCTTGATTGCTTTCCATTATTCTGTCCTCCAGGTCACTGATCGGTTCTTCTTTTTCCTCTAGTCTGCTATCCATTTCCTCTAGTGTATTTTTAATTTCAGTTATTGCGTTCTTCATCTCTTATTGGTTCCTTTTTATGTTTTATATCCCTTTGTTGAGGGTCTCAATGATATCTTCTACTCTTTTCTCAAGTCCAGTGAGTATCTTTATGAACATTACTTTAAATTCTCTATCAGGGTGTTACCTATCTCTGTTTCACCTAGTTCTCTTGCTGTGATTTTGTTCTTTCATTTGGGACATTTTCCTGTGTCTTATTTTGTCTCTTTGTGTCTGTTTCTATGTGTTAGGAAAGTCAGCCACATCTCCTGCTCTTAAAAGTAGTGGCTTAATGAAGAAAATGTCCCATGGTACCCTATAGTACAGTGTCCCCTGTTAGCCAGAACCAAACCTGATGCTTCAGGGGTGTCTCTTATGTGTACTTTGTGTGTCCTATTATGTTGGCTGAGCTGTGCTTGCCTCAATCCAGTCATCTGCAATGGCTCTCTTTGTCTGTTATGGGCAGATTTTGTTTGATTCAACTCAAGCCCAAGGTAGCCCTGTGTTTTTAGTGAGCCAGTCTGGGGCCATGTTGGGCTTGAATTGAGTCAGACCAGGCATTTGCCAGAGCCGTGGTCACACCAAACTGCAGGGTGCTTTCCCTTAGCTGTTCCCTAAGTGGCTTTTCATTGGTTGGTGGGGTCTGCAGTCAGACCTGATGTCTGCCCCCAGCCCCCTGATGGGGCTACAGTTGGACTGTGTGTGTGGTTATCTTCACTTTCCCTTGGGCAGGAATCACTTTTCAGTGATTCTGGCCTTTGTGGTGGCTTTTTTACAATGCCAAGCTTGTGGTGCTGCTTTACATGGACTCCTGCCAAAGGCAGGTTGGATTGAGCAGCTCTCTAGGAAAGCATGGGGACAGGTCACATGGTGTTAATGTTTGCACAGGTCTACTGGAGCTGCTTTGGAAAACTACTGAGATGGAATGTTAGCAGGAAAATACGGGGGCATGGGGCACTATTAGCAAGATGGTTGGAGAGTATTCACACTAGTTCCAGCAGTTGTATCTAGGCTGGGGGCTGCAAGAGGGAAATGGCTCTTTTGTTCTTAGAGAAATCTAAAGATCCCTGCCTTTCCTGTGCATGTTCGGACATTAGTAAATAAATCTCCTTGCCATATAGCCCAGGTGTTTTTCAAACTGCTATTTCTATGTTGTATCACAGTGGGGTTGTTTGTTATGCTGTCTTTTTAAGGTCAGATACTCAGTTTCCTATTATCCTCTGGCTATCCCAGAGCCAAGTCTGCTGATTTTTATATTTCCAGGGTCCTAAGGCCCACTAATTGTATGAACTCACAAAGTTAAAAACTGTGGATTTCAAAGCCAAATGTTATAGGGATTGCTCTTCCCAGTGCATGTCCCCCATGCCTGTGGTGCTTAATATGAGGTCTGGTGCTTAATATGAGGTCTGCTCCTCTCTCTTTTCTGGGTTTGCAGTGGCCCTCTCTCCTGGGGATAGACTCCTGAGTCAGTTTGGTTCCTCACATCATTGCCCTTCCTACTGTTTTCAATGTGGCCTCTTTATGTTTGTGGAGTCTGTTCTGCCAGTCTTTGGGTGGGTCATTTTCTGGGTTAATTATACTGATGTGGGTATTATGTGCATCTACGGGTTAAGGTGAGCTTAGGATGCTTCTACTCTGCTATCTTCCCTGGAGGTCCAACACAGGTCCAGTTCTATACTGATATCTCGATACTCGTGGTTTGAGGAATATCAGTTTCTCCAGTGCATGATCCTCAGCCTGGGAAATATGCTTTGGGATTATAGCAGAAAAAAACATGACAAACTTGTCATCAGCATTTATGAGGAAAAAGAAAGAATTGGGTTATAGTTTCATTTGCATTATTCTCATACATAGTAGTAAATTTATAGAAAGGAGCATTTTATGATTAAATGTGTCTTAGAATTAATAAAATGTGGTAAATGAAGCAATTATCCATTTTGTTTCTCCATTGAAGAAAATTGATAGTTGTATGGCTTCTGTTTCTAATACTGATTTATACTGATAGATATTATATCTGCAGTATTCTAAACTTGTTCCAGAAAATAGTAAGAGATGTAAAGGAGAATATGTAACACTCTTTTTCCCTTCATATATTACCACATATATACAATAAAGGATAAAATTTGAGAAATCCATGGCTATCTTTTGGCTATCTTGGCTTATAAACTTTTAAATAAAACAGGGTATGATTGGAACCTACCACTAATAACATTAAATGTAACATTTATTAAAGCATTTTATACATTATTTATCTCCAATGCTTCCCTCCTATGCTCTTTATGAGCTTTCTAGTAAAATGTTTTATTCCTTTTATCATTTTAAAGGTAATTTTATTACATTATATTGACATCCTTAAATCCAGTAATAAAGCCCTTACAGTAATGTAATGTGATTCTGTAATGTTTTCTTTCTAATAATAAATAAAGATATGTTTCATAAGGTATGCCTAAGTAAAATCACAAATATTACATTACATTTTTATCAGTGAAACAGTGTCATTTTAGGAGCCAGGATCAAAGATGTTCTGGAAATATAAGTGATATAATTTCTGGGTTTTCACCTAAACTGAAATACTGCATAAAAGAGTATATTCTCTTTGAAATTACCATTATTGCTTCAAATAAATGGTGACTGAGAATGTCTGAATACTTTTCTCAAAATTATTGCTTTAGTTCTGATATGATACATGTTGGTTAGATGAGAGGGCTGTAGAACTTTTTAAGCATCCAGTAGTCTATTGAATTTGGATATAATATAATTCTTTTAAAGTTTAGTACATTCTTTAAAATTTATTTTATTTTTTTTTATTTTTTTTTAAGATTTTTTTTTATTTATTTATTTGAGACAGAGAGAATGAGAGACAGAGAGCATGAGAGGGAGGAGGGTCAGAGGGAGAAGCAGACTCCCCGCCGAGCAGGGAGCCCGATGCGGGACTCGATCCCTGGACTCCAGGATCATGACCTGAGCCAAAGGCAGTCACTTAACCAACTGAGCCACCCAGGTGCCCCCATTCTTTAAAATTTAAACAGAGGAAGTCTTTCCATACTATTCAGCCTTATGCATTACTAATATTTTGGTGCTCTCTGTTGCTAATTGATCAGATCCAATTTGATCATTATTGTTGGGTTCTTTTGTAGATATCAATAATATCAATAATCTCACATAATTAAAGGTAGGTTTGGGGATGGTTCCTTTTCCTCACAACTGAGAGGTGTTCTATTACAATAAAAGAAAATCTAATATTAAATTCTACCACAAAAATAAAAACAGGCATTGACAGTTTGATACAAAAAAATAACCATGTAACTTTATCTTGGATGTTTGATAAAACACAATTACCTACTCTGACAAATATTCTTAGAGTTGACTGTAGACAAATGTGATAATACTATACTTTAGGAATCAAGTAATATTCCAGTCAAGCCATGTGATAGAATCCCCTGTTCATAGTAGAATGTGGACTTGGCCAGTGTTCTGGGCCTGTTACACAACCCCAAAGCGTGAGAATAGTTAAGTATTTATATATTTTCTACCATGCTCAGTTTTTTTTTTTTTTTTTAAGATTTTTTTATTTATTTATTTGAGAGAGAGAAAATGAGAGAGAACACCTGAGAGGGGATAGGGTCAGAGGACGAAGCAGACTCCCTGCCGAGCAGGAAGCCCGATGTGGGACTCGATCCAGGGACTCCAGGATCATGACCTGAGCTGAAGGCAGTCGCTTAACTAACTGAGCCACCCAGGCGCCCTACCATGCTCAGTTTTAATACTTTGTGAATTACATCAACTGTTTGGGAGAGGACCTCACATGGATATTACTAATCAGTTTCATAATTTTACAGAGCAATGATCTTTGTCAAACCTTAGTGATACCATTAACAGGTCTATATTGGGAAAATCAGAGTGTCAATCTAAATTTACTTTATGAAATATTCCTGAAGGACCTTCAAAAACATGTTTATCCACATTAGGTTAGACAACATCTCTAGTATGCTAGGTTAGGAAAACTGTCTGCTTTAGGTACAAAAGGACTTGAGTTAGTAGATCTCCCATTTAGTAGGTTGTCTTTTTGTTTTGTTGATTGTTTTCTTTGCTGTGCAGGAACTTTTTATTTTGATGTAGTCCCAAGAGTTTATTTTTGCTTTTGTTTCCCTTGCCTTAAGAGATATGTGCTGCCTGTTTTCTCCTAGGATTTTTAGTTTCAGGTCTCACATTTAGGTCTTTAATTTGTTTTGAGTTTATTTTTGTGTATGGTGTTAAATAGTGGTCCAGTTTTCCCAGTACCATATATTGAAAAGACTGTCTTTTCCCCATTGTATATTCTTGCCTCCTTTGTCATAAATTAATTGACCATATAATCATGGGTCTATTTATGAGCTCTCTGTTCTGTTCTAGAGATCTACGTGTCTAGTTTTGTGCTGGTATGATACTATTTTGATTACTATAGCTTTGTAGTATATCTTGTAATCTGGAATTGTAATACTTCCAGGTTTGTTTTTCTTTCTCCAGATTTCTTTGGCTATTTGGGATCTTCAGTGGTTCCATACAAATTTTAGGATTATTTGTTCTAGTTTTGTGAAAGATTCTGTTGCTATTTTGATAGGGATTACATTGAATCTGTAGATATTTTGGGTAATATGGACATTTTAACAAAATATTTATATTTACCAAAATAAGAACAGTCTAAATTATCTATCACAAAGCAGAAATAAGGAAAAAATATGTTTAAAAATTATGATTACTAGGTAACAGTTTGGGAGAAACTCTAAAGAACCGATCATTATCATTCCTCTTTGGTACAAAGTGCATCCCCATATAAATGAATAGTTCTGCACAGTCATCAGAAGTCTCCTTTAGAGATAAAAGCTAATCACTATAGATTAAATTATAGATTTCTTTTAAAAATCACTATGTCTCAGGGCACCTGGGTGGCTCAGTTGGTTAAGTAGGCTGCCCTGCCCTACAGGGTCCTAGAATCGAGTCACACATGGGGCTCCCTGCTCAGCGGGGAACCTGCTTCTCCCTCTACTCACCACTCATGCACTTTCTCTCTCTCTCTCAAATAAATAAAATATTTTTAAGAAATCACTATATCTCAACTCCTGAAATGATCATTAATTTAGGCAAGCATCATCAAGTGGTACTGGCAATTGTTGGGTGGGGAGAGAAAGGGATGCTGGATATCCATGTGATGCTAGGTATGTTTTGATAACAAAAGGAAAAAAAAAATACATGAAGAAGGAATCAAACTGTCACCATTTAATCAATTGCTCAATCTCAGCATCACTCATATTGGGGTGACCAAATATAATTTAACACAATGCAAAGTTAAGGATTAAATATCATACATATGCAATTAAGTAATATAATTTTAAGAAAGCTTAACTTGAATCTAATAAAGTCCTTTGTTTCAATTTTCCAGTATACAAAAATTATAGGGAATTGGGGTAATTCAATCTTCACCAAAATAGGACAGTCAGATGCATCTGTTCCCTTCAACAACTGATATTATTAACAAAAAAGACTGTTAAAAATGTAAAGAGTCTGGAAACAGCTAATAATCAAATGTGATTGGTCCTAAATTAAATCTTGATACAGAAAATGAACTGTAAAGATAATTTTGGGAGAAAACTATAGGTTGGAATATTTAATGAATTATTATTAAATCACCATTAAATTTGTGAGAATGTAATCCTCACCATATAAGGGGATGTTTAAATTTTCTAGAGAATCATATTGAAATATTTAGGGGGTTAAAACTATATTGCTTGAAATTTTTCTTTTTGAAATGTTAGTATTAACTGTAGTTATATATGGAAGTAAATTAGTTTCAATGTACAAATTAGAGTTGGGTAGTTCATATTTGAAGTAAACTTAAGAAAAAATATATACTCTAGGCATTTTTAGTTAGGATTGAAAGACTTGAGTCTGTTACATCTCAACTATCTTTATCTCTGACCAGCAGTATATAATTTCTTAATTAACGTAATTCATATTATACATTTTGTTTCTCAATTTAAGTAGTGTTCAAGGCATTTGGTTTGAAGGAAAATATTGTTCAAGTACTATTTTCTTCCATGGATAATATTTAAAGACTCCAAGAATCAGAAGCTGGCCCTTCAGAATGATACCCTTGGCCTAGACCCCCATCCAGTCCTGTATGTTTAGCCAGTAAGAAGATTTTCACACAGTCAGATTAAAATGTTAGCTAAAGTTGGCGTCTACGATACTGTCATAATAATCTCAAATATATCTTCCATACAAGGTGCTTTTCAGTGTGATAAAATGACAGAGTTGGGTTTTTATCAGAATTATAGGTTATATGGTAGTTTTTGTTTGTTTTTGCCTTCTTGCTAAGTACATGTTGTGTGTCAAACCTCATTCTAGATATGCTTCCAGTTGATAGAAGATTTAAGGGGGGGGGATAATTTTATCCTTCACTTGTCTCTATTTAATTGTATTGATATCTGACAAAAAAGTGATAAATGTAATTACCAAAATTGGCTTACCTCAGTTTTTAATATTCTCAAACCGTAAATGTGATTTATTTCCTGTTATTCCCTTCATATTTTAGTGCTCTAAAGTTTCCAGTTCTTTGTTAGGCAAACTTCCTACAGTTTTTCCTTACTATTATAACAATGTATTTTTGTTAGAGAAACTTTCTTTAAATGATCAGTCACAGCTTATTACTTTTTCTACCATAACAGACTTGCTTCCCTATATACCCTGAAATAAAATCTAAAAGTAAACACTAGTGAAAATACTAATTCTGTGTATTACCCATGCAGCACAAAGTAGGGCTATATTATTTATTATTAAATTCAATGAAAGACATGGACGGTAGATTTCTTAATTACTTACAACTATCACAGTGATTAAAGTGTATTAGTTTGACAATTTCTAGGTGAAAAAATATGAAGGACATCTATAAAATATCTATTTATAAAATCTAGCCTATTACATTTTAAAGATTTTATTTATTTGAGAGAGAGAGCAAGTGGGGGGAGGGAGAAGGACAAGCAGACTCTGCTCTGAGCACAGAGCCCAATTCAGGGCTTGGTCCCATGACCCTGAGATCATGACCTGAGCTGAAATCAAGAGTCTGATGCTTAACTGCCTGAGCCATGCAGGTACCCCTAGCCTATTAACTTTTAAAGTAGATAAAATATTCAACTTTGACAAGAGTCAGGTGTATGTTAATATTCTTTCTTAGAAAAAGTTTATTCCATCTGTTAATTTAAATATGAAGGATGTGAGTAAATCAGTTCCAATGTTGGTTCAGATGTGCTTTAAGTAAATGGTGTACTTATAAGCCAATGTCACGACTACATTGGGGAATGTCTTGCCAGTGCAATAAAGTCAGCTCAGTCAGTTGAAGTCTAAGCCTGATAGTAATTTTTTTCATTCCCAGGAAAACAAATCATACTTCTGGGAATCACATCTCATTTTCAGCCAAAGTTGGGTGGCTATTAGGGTTGTGTATCATTTTTTTTCAGACTGAATAAAATTTTTCTTCCTAATTAATCATTTAAATGAATGCCCAGGTTTCTTCACCTTCAGTTCTGAATATGAATCAATTTCAAACAGAAGCATAATGAGATAGAGGGCAAGTAAAATTTTGCCTTGGAAAAAAAGTGACGTACAAAGGGTCAAAATACTCAATCAGCACTGTCCTCGTTAGGAGCATTTGCATAAATGAAGACTAAATACTTTTTACACTAAAAAGAGAAGTTTTTTATTCCATCCATTAGCCTGCTTTGCTTTATGAATTCTAATAAAAATGAATACCTCACTTATTCATATGCAGAGATAACTATTGCTAGTCTTCTAGATTACTTTTTGATTCGTGACAATTGCAAGAGTACTAATATTTGTGGTATGATTTATGTTCATATTTCTATCTGTGTAAAAACTTGTGCCCTAATCAGACTCATCACTCGCAGGATTTGATCCAGAGACATGTCTAGTCATCTTCCCCACTTCCACCCAAAGACTAGGACAATATCTATTAGAATTTACATTCCAAATAGTGTCACCTCGATATTGGATTTCAGTTTGTATTTTTATTAATATAATTCTTTCCACCATTCTTGGTGGTAAGTAGAGAAGTTTCTGCTTAACATTTACGAAGATTTTGATGAAGATGAGGTTCAGACTTGTTATAACTTTAGCAAATGATCACATAATTTCTTAGTGGCAATGCTAAGTCTCAACTTAGAATTTTTTGACTCCTATCTAGCACTTTATAATTATAATATATTGGCTTAAACTTGATGCATTTTGACTTGAGAATTAACTTAAATCCAAATCTAAAAGAACTTAGTAAAACCTGTCATTATTGAACACCCATTAAGGCCAAATACTCTTTGAGAGTTATACTTCGGGCGCCTGGGTGGCTCAGATGGTTAGGCGTCTGCCTTCGGCTCAGGTCATGATCTCAGGGTCCTGGGATCGAGTCCCGCATCGGGCTCCCTGCTCCTTGGGAGCCTGCTTCTCCCTCTGCCTCTCTCTCTCTCTCTGTCTCTCATGAATAAATAAAATTAAAAAAAAAAAAGGCAGCGAAGCCTTGTCTTTAAAAAAAAAGAGTTATACTTCATCCTATTGATAATCAAATTTTTACTGCTAATCATATTTTACAATAACCATATACATATTTACTCCTCCAAATATTTACTTAAATATTTTTAGTTAAACCTAACAGTGACACTATGATGAAGGTAAAAATAACCCTTCCGATTTGAAAATGAGAAAACTGAGGTTTAGAAAAGTTGTAACTTGCCCAAGTTTACATGGCTAGGAGGTTGTAGAACTATATCATGAATGGTGCTCTACATTTGAGAATTTACATTTATAATGATGGCAACAATGATAATTGATAATTTAATGAATCCAATGACTATGAGACAACAATATCAATGACATTAAAAATAATTAAGATGTTCATGAACAGATAAGTAAGCTGATATTAAAAGGGATAATGCTTGTTTAGATATATTTTGGGTTTGGAGGTCACTTTGTCTGCATTTAAACATGAGCATGGCCACCTGTCTCATTTCTGACCATGAAAAAATTACTGAAGCTTTAATTTCCTTAGTTTAAAAGTGGGTAAAGTAACAATAACTCATGGGGTGTTGCTGTCAGGATTTGCATAGGTTAACTGATATAATCCTACCACCACCCAATGAGGCAATTTTACAAATGATTAGAAAAGTAAATCTTGAGAAATTTAGTTAGTAAATTTGTCCGTGCTTTCACAGCAAGTATGTGAACAAATTTGGATTCGTACCTGACACAAAGTTCATGTTCTTTCCACTGGGCCACATAGTTTTCCTAACAGTGTATTTAATAAAACACAATAGCACGAATGATACATTTGTAGAATCTTTGAATGAAATTTCAATGCTGATCATTTTTAGCCAACTATATATATACAGAAATTACTCTGCCAGAAAGCAATGTGTAACCAATTCAAGTGATACTGATGGTTTTTAGAAATTGTGCACAAAAGCCTTTTCACAAAATGGTTGATTTTCCCCAATACACACATCTGGCTATCTCACAGCCTTTTTAAATAAAGAAACATAATTTTCAGAAATGTAGGTTTACAAAGCATGGTGGTCATGAACTCTTCTCTGTATTTCAAAACTGGGCAGCCAGACACAGAGCTTCTTTGGGCGATTGGCCCAGTAAATCATGTCACAAATATAAAACTGGCCGAAAGTACTGAGTGCCAAACTAAACTCCTAATGTTCTGTTTCAATCCAGCAGATTCTATTGTGGCTGATTTTGGAAGAAAGACAGTTTGGCTTACTGCCGTATTTCTCACTCAACCCTGCATTGAAGGCAAAGAGCCAGACTTGGAGAGAAATCTGTGAGCATTTTTTTTTATTCCTTTCTCCTATGTAATTACATATATTAATTGAACCCCACTGATAGTTGGGAAAACAGTTCAACAAAGAGATCCTGGTGTGTCTTGACTATGTGGAGTCAAAATGGAAACTGTTCACATTTTGGATTATTACATTATGACCAGTTGATTTTAGTAATCTATGGGGAAAAGAGTGAGGAGGCAACTGGCTCCCTAAATTTAAGTGGGGGAACAATACAACTGAAAAGACAATAGCAGCCAATTGGTCTCAAAATATTTATAACAGGACCAGAAATTCCAAGAGTAATTAGTTACGTATGTACAGCCCTTAGGTCTAAATCCAAGAAGAGAGCCTAAGCTGAAGTAGATAAATTGGTAGTTGGTGGCATTATCAAATAGAAATGTGATGAGAAAATGAAGATAACTCCACTGTCAGCATAGGAATAATAATTCATTTTGAGTCTCTGTATAGAATTGCTGTACTGATGTAGTTGACTTAGGTCACATCTCCCTCTAATTTACTATTGTCTCTAAGTTAAAAAAAATATTTAAATGCATTTAATTAACATATAGTTATTATTAGTTTCAGGGATAAAATTTAGTGATTCACCAGTTGCATATAACACCCAGTGCTCATTATATCAAGTGCCCTCCTTAATGCCCATCACCCCATTACCCCTTCCCCCCACCCACTTCCCCTCAGCAACTTCAGTTTGTTTCCTATAGTTAAGAGTCTCTCATGGTTTGCCTCCCTGTTTTTATCTATTTTTCCTTCCCTTCTTCTGTGTTCATCTGTTTGTCTAAATTTAATAATCACAGCACACCAAAATAAAAAGTGGAGCCAACCCACAAGCAAAAGTTTAATTATTCTCATGTCCTATCACTCATTTTTTAATCTCCCTCAATTTATGTCTGAAATTACATAATTGAGAGGTGTCTTTCAGCTTTTACAAATGGAATAATATTATAAACAGTGGTATTTTTCGGATTACCAAACCTCGATTTTCCTGAAAATTAGGTTATTTCAAAGATGATGAGGGAAGGATGAACTGGAAAAATCGAATGTTTCATCAGGTAGATGACTGTAAGACTGCATCACCTCATAGATCTTGTATTGTTCATAAAGGCCAAGGATGTCCTCAGAAATTTCCAGCAATACACCTAAATCTAGAAATTAGCAACATCATCTTTAGATCTCTTGATGTATTTAATAATTTCAAGATACAAAAAAATGTATCAAAGGTATTTGATTTTAGTTCTATTTGTTATCAAACTAATAACTGATACCATTTTAGCCTCCATTATAAAAATATGCCTATTAAAGAAAATATTAAAACTATGGGGCCTATTATCTGTGGCCACCAGGGATCGCTCTCCCATACCTAGTCTATTGTGTGAATCTGTATATATAGTTACTCACTTTGTTGCTCTTAAGATTAACAAGGGTAGCTTAATTTAAATTGAAAATCAGAATCTCAAGCACGTCTGCTATAAACAGCTATTTTACCTAGTCTATTTTATCTTATTTCTCTACCTAACTACTTATTTATTTATAATTTTCTGTTTATTCATAAGGTTAGTTTTCAACTTGAGTCAGACTCCTAAAACTCAGGCAATTTCTTTTTTCCCCCAAAATTCTTTTTATTATTTTGAATTTTAAAAATTCAAGACTTCTCTATTCAGTTAAATCTCAGGTATTATGTAAGACTGCTTTACATATATTTTGTTAGAATTTTATCCAGGATTGATAACTGAGAAGAAAAAAAGAGAAAAAAGATCAAGGTGTTCCAATAAACCTAAGTAGGGCACAGAACTGATTTACAGCAGAGGTCAACTGTGAATTCTTTTTAGTTAAACAATGAATATATGGTAACACTGATTTCTGTAAAAAGTAATCAAGGGTACTGAAGTATATTTTACTTCCTTCATGTGAGTCACCCAGAAAGGGAATAAGAATATCCTATTTGGAATAAGGGGTTTTGAATATATTATCACCTGAAGTAAGCAGGCATTTAGTTGTTATTAGGAAGTAGAAGGAAACTAATAGCAAAAGTTTGAGTTGCCAAAAGAACTTAAGAAAACAGGGTAGTTTCCAAAGGACACTTTGGAGAAGACTGAGTTTATGGAAATAATAAATATATTAGGGAAGCATTAAACTTAGCAACAAAGGGATCAAAATTCTTAAAAGCCAATCAGGGAATAATAGGCAAATATGCTACTTATGAACAAGAGGTTTTGAGGATTGGGGAATCCCTCATTGGGGAAGTTATGATTTATGTTGGAGAGAAATAGGAGTGATAGATGACTAGAAATGCTACATCACCAGATAAATTGTTCATATTTAAACATCACTATTATATGATGTGTGATTATGATGCTACTTTTGGATCGTGATACACCAGCTGAAGCTTGACCAAATAGATCCTTTTTTTTATGAACCTTCACCTAATATTAATGAGCTACAATTTTATAAATTCCCAGCTCCAGCTTGAGATTGTAAGAAAAAAAAGAGTTGCAAAGGTTAAAGATGTGTTTAAAATACAAATAAGGAGAATTTCCTACTAGCAAATAATGTATTTTATAATAATTTCTTCAAGAAATAAAAACATTACATAAAAATTTTCAAATTAGCAACCAAATATGCTAATGGCCAGCACACTGAACAAAATATACAAGTGAGGAAGAAAAGAGGGACAATATAATAATCCTTAATCTTATTGCTCATTTTACTTTATTTCTAAGGACTTAATAACAAATATTTAAATGCTAACATGAATATTAGAATATCTAAAATGTTTTAAAGCTTTCATTTAAAAGAATGAACCCACCTTTAAAATATAAAGGATGAGAGATTTAAAATTATATGTCTGAAACATCACATGATATTGCATTTATTTTCATCCATGTCATCATTATTCTCTCTTGGAGTTCTTCATTCTCTATATGTTTTGGTTTCTGTTAATTGGCAATTTACCAACTGTCTTCATTCTACTTTCTCATCAGCTCTATAAACACCCCTATTTGGAGATAGCATCATATAATGTTCACTTACAAATGTCATAAAATAAATGGCTAACATTGTGCATTGCATTGAGCATACATGGGGTTTAGTGGTTTTAAAGCCAAAGTTATTTGTGTTCCCCATGCTGTGCAAAGAGATGTTTCAAAATCTGAGAAAAGAGCCTACTTAAAAAAAAAATTCTTAAATGATGGTGCTGGTTTTTATGGATTCTTGAAAGGAATGGTATGACATGCTTGTAAACGTTACTGAGGCAAAAATATGAGGTGGTCTGTACCTAAAATATAAAATTGAAGGATATGCTTTTTCTAGCCCATCAAACCCAAGATTCTAAGGAATATATAAATCTCATGTGCAATATATAATCTGCTTTTCATCCAAGTAAAGTAAGCCCCTGATCTTTTCTAGTTTAAATGCCATTTATATCTACTAAACTTATAGTTGGGAGGAAGGGTACAGAAGAGAAGGATCAGAATATGGACAAAGTAGATTGGGTTATATATTCTGATGACAAAAAAAAATGCCTCTTGCATGTTTATTTCTTTATAAAATTAATAGGTTTTAATAGCATAAACTTGTAACCATCTTATGTGATGATCAGTGTCAAACACATTGTTTTTGAATATTATTGCACTAGCTGTAAGTCAGGAAAATAAAATAGCTTACCATGCTTCTCTATTCTAAATACATATCAGACAATCTATAATAGAATAACTTACCTAAAAGTGAGCTATCATTTTATAGCTTCTCAGACTTGCTCTACTTTGAGTATTCTCTTCATACTTTCTGGATTAGCGGCTTTATTTTCCATACTGTAGAGACCGTTAAAAGACCAACTATAGTTATCTGTCTCTCTTCTATCTACTCATCACTTATATACTTTACCTATACCTATTGTTATCTACGTACTATCATCCCTAAGGCACAGAGAGGGGAGAAATAGTACAAGAAAATTTTTTATTTCTGTAATTTGTGTATTTCAATATACAAAGAGTAGGTGACTGTTTAGTGGCATCAGGGATTGAATTATTTTTCTCAGAGAATATTATTTGGGACAGGGGTCTATCGTGGTCCAAACTCTTTTGCTGCTAGTTTTATTATACAAATATATTATTTGTGTATGTGTATATGTATATACACACACACGCATACATTTTTTGTGTGCACGATATGTAGTTAATATATCTTTGTGTTATTTTCTTCAAATTTATAATATCAACAGAAAAGAAACATCCTGTTTTAAAGGGAAGAGAAATGTGAACAACAGTCATATATAGTCATACCTCATTTTATTAAGTCTCATTTTATTAAGCTTCACAGATATTCCATTTTTTACATATTGAAGGTTTGTGGCAACCCTGCATTGAACAAGTCTATCAGTGCCATTTTTCCAATAGCATTTGCTCACTTCATTTTCCGTGTCACAATATGGTAATTTTCACAATATTTCAAATGTTATTATTATATTTGTTATGGTGATCTGTGATTAGACTTGCTGAAAGATCAGATAACAGTTATTAGTTTTACAAAATGTTTTTAAATTAAGGTATGTACATCATGGGTTTTTTACATAATACTATTGCACACTTAATAGACTGTAGTATAGTGTAAACATAACTTTTCTATGCATTTGGTCCATATTACTATAGCAGTCTGGAACCAAACCCACAGTATCTTCAAGGTATTCCTGTAATATATAATGAATGCAGTACCAGTTTTAGAGAAGCTTATCTTCCTAGAGTAGTTGAGAAAGGGGAGGAAGGAAATATTGATCAATTGTTGAGAATCTACAGAGTTGTCTTATAATGTCCAGTTACTACTATCAATATCATACAAGTGAAAGTGACAAAAACAATTACATTGATTCCTTTATCATTTCATTTTTAAAAACACTTTATTTCAAAAATATCCTTTTTCGGAGAATTCCGGGGAAGATGCTTGTAAGTTTTCGATATCCCATGGATACACCAAGATAATATCCACATCAGTGTAAATAACCCATAAAATGACCTACCCAAGACTGACAGAACTGCCTTCCCAACAGTTAGATGTAGAGAAGAGGCCACATTGCTGGAAACATGATCAGGAACCAAACTGACTTGGTAGATTGTCTGTGAGAGGGAGGGACACTGCAGGCACAGAGAAGGGAGAGGAACAGAGCCTACCCTACGCACCCCAGGCATGGGGACTCACACTGGGAAACAGTGGCTTTGAAAAACCGAGGGGCTTAACTTTGAGTGGGGCCTTACATCTAAATTTTAAAAATCAGTAGGCTAGGCTTAGGAATAACCTAAGGATGATAGGAAATGGAGTTCCTACCCTTAAAGAGATAGCAAAACAAATGACCTCTCTGAGATACAGCCTAGAAGCAACAGTTTGAAAAATGCCTCGCATATACACTCCTTGGGATGGAGGTTTACTTACTAATCTCAGGATTCTCATAACATGCTGGAGGGGCAGGGATCTTCAAGAGACTTCTCCAAGAACAAAAGAGTGGGTGGGTGCCATTACCCTCCCACACCCCCCCAGCCTACATACATGACCACCTGTGGGAACCAGTATGAACAGTGTCCACCTAGTTTGCAAACAAACAGTGTACCCTATCCACATGCTCTTCTGTGGACACCCCCTCTCCAAGCTGTCCTCAGCAGAAATTCTCCAAAGTTGCTACAGCTCCCCTCCCACAAGCAGAATAACACAAACCTTCCTAACACTATGTACCCTAAACCTGCCCTCTCCTGCTGACTTCTCCATACAACCTGCCTTTGGCAGAAGTCCATTCAAAGTGGTTCCACAAGCATGGCAGTGTGCAAGCAGCCCCAATAAGAGCCAGCACCATTCTGAAGTGACTCCAACCCCAGGGACAAAGGAAGATAACCACATGCAGCATTTGACAATGGCCCACCAGTAGGCTGGGGGCAGACATCTATATGACTGCAGGCCCTGGCCTCCAGTGAAAGTTTCTCAGGAGACAACACAGGCAAACACCTTGCAGTTCTGTATGACCACAGCTATAGTAACCTGGTCTGTCCCACCTCAAGCCCAAGGTGGCTCTAGATTAGCGCATTAACAATAGAGGGACGAAACCCTGCCCACAAAAGAGAGAGCGTTATTACACATGACTGGACTTAAGGCAAACACAGTTCAGCCACATCAGTAGGGGGCACACAACACACCTTAAAGATACCCCTGAAGTGCCAGGTTCTGGTGAATAGGGGACATTGCATTGCAGGGCACAACAGGAACTCTTCTTCATAAGACCACTACTTTCAAGAGCAGAAGATCTAGCTGACTTTCTTAACACATGGAAACAGACACAAAATGAGGAGACATAGGACTATGTCCCAAATGAGAGAAAAAGACAAAATCACAGCAAGAGAGATAAACAAAATGGAAATAATATGCCTGATAGAGAATTTAAAGTAATGGTCATAAAGATACTTACCGGACTTGAACAAGAGTGGAGGATCTCAGCAAGACCCTCAACAAAAAGACAGAAAACATAAAAAAGAAACAAGCATAAGTAAATAACTCAATAACTGAAATTAAAAATACACTGGAGTGAATAAATAGTAGACTAGAGGAAGCAGAAGGATGGATCAGGACCTGGAGGACAGAGTAATAGAAAGAAATCAAGCTGAACAGGAAAAAGAAAAAAAGAATAATATGAGGACCAATTAAGGGAAGTCACAAACACAATCAAGCATAATAACATTAATATTACAGGGATCCCAGAAGAAGAGAGAGAAAAGGGGGAAGAAAATTTATTTGAAGAAATAATAGATGAAAACTTCCCAAATCTAGAAAATGGGACAGAAATGCAGACCCAAGAAGCACAGAGAGCCCCCAACAAAATCAACCCAAGCAAGTTCACATCAAGACATATAGTAATTAAAATGTTATGATATGATGAAGAGAAAAATTTAAAATTAGCAAGAAAAAGGAAGATAGTTCTATATAAGGGCAACCCCATAAAACTATCAGCTGATTTTTCAGCAGAAATTTTGCAGACCAGAGGGGTAAGATATTCAAAGTGCTGAAAGAAAAAAAATCTGCAGCCAAGAATACTCCATCCAGCAAGGCTATCATTCAATATAGACAGAGCGATAGAGTTTCCCAAACAAAAGTTAATGGAATTCATGACCATTAACCAGCCCTACAAGAAACAAAAGGGGACTCTGAATGGAAAGGAAAGACCATAAGCAGTAGTAAGAAAAGTAGGAAGCACAAAAACAGTAACATTAAGTATATCTACAAAAATCAGTCAAAGGATTCACAAAATTAAACAATGTAAAGTATGACCCCATATACCTAAAATGTTGGGAAGAAAGGAGTAAAAATTCAGTGCATTTAGAATGGGTTCAAACTTAAGCAACTATCAAATTAATATATAGTTATGTGTATAATATGTTAAATATAAAGCTAATGGTAACCACAAATCAAAAACCAGTAATAGATACACTTGGATTTCTCTTTGTCTTTTACGTATCACTAAAGAAAGCTAGTAAACTGTGAGAACAAAAAAATAAAAGAACAGAGAAGAACTACAAAAAGAACCATAAAACAAATAACAGAATAACAATAAGTACATACCTATCCATATTTACTTTGAATGTAAATGGACTAAGGCTCCAATTGAAAGACAAAGGGTGATAGAATGGATAAAAAATAAGACCCATCCCTATGTCACCTACAAGAGATTCATTTCAGGCCTAACAACACATGCAGATGGAAACTGAAGGCATAGAGAAGGATTTACCATACAAATGGAAGTGCAAAGAAAGCTGGGATAACAATACATGTATCAGACAAAACAGACTTTAAAACAAAGACTGTAACAAGAGGACACTACAAAATCATGAGTGCAACAATCCAGCAAGAAGATATAGTAATTATAAATATTTATGTACCAAACATGGGAGCACCCAAATACACAAAGCAACTATTAGCATAAAGGAAGTAATCAATAGTAATACATTAGTAGGGGACTTCAACACCTCACATCAATACATAGGTCATTCAAACTGAAAATAAACTAGGAAACAAGGGCTTTGGATGAACCATTGGACCAGATGGTTATAACAGATATATTCAGAACATTCCATCCTAAAACAGCAGAATACACATTCTTTTCAAGTGCACAGGGAACATTCTCCAGAACAGATCACATGTTAGACCACAAAATAAGTCTCAACAAATTCAAAAAGATGGAAGTCATACCATGCATCTTTTCTGACCCTAATACTATGAAACCAGAAATCAACCATACGAGTAAATCTAAAAAGAACACAAATACATGGAGGTTAAATAACATGCTACTAAACAATGAATGGGTCATGTAGGAAACGAAAGAGGAAATGAAAACACAATGGCCTAAAATCTTTGGAGTGCAGAAAAAGCAGTTCTAAGAGGGAAGTTTATAGCAATATAGGCCTACCTCCTGAGGCAACAAACAAACAAAACCAAAAACACCCTCAAACAACGTAACCTTATACCTAAAGAAGCTAAAGAAAGAACAAAACCCCAAACCAGTGAAGGAAAGATATAATAATGATTAGAGCAGAAATACACAAAATGAAACTAAAAAAAAAAAAAAAAAATAGAACGGATCAATAAAACCAGGAGCTACTTCTTTGAAAAGATCAACAAAATTAATAAATCTCTAGCCAGACTCACAAATGAGAGAGAGGACTCAAAAATCGGAGAAGAAATACTACCACAGAAATACTAAGGATTGTAAGAGAATATTGTGCAAAATTACATGCCAAAAAATGGAGAACCTAGAAGAAATGGATAAATTCCTAGAAACATATAACCTACCAAAACTGAAGTAGGAAGAAATAGACAATTTGAATAAACCATTAATTAAATTGAATCAGTAATAAAAAAAACTCCAAACAAAAATCCATGAACAGATGGCTTCACAGGTGAATTCTACCAAACATTTAAAGACTTAATACCCATTCTTCTCTAACTATTCCAAAAAAAAAAAGAAGAGGAGGAAGGAAAACTTCCTTATTCATTCTGAGGCCAGCATTACCCTGATACCAAACCAGATAAAGATACCACAAAACGAAAACTACATGCCAATATCTCTGATAAACCTAGATGCACAAATCCTCAACAAAATATTAACAAGTTGAATCCAACAATTAAAAAAATATATTATTCACTACAAATAAGTGGGATTTATTCCTGGGATGCAAGAGTGGTTCAATATTCTCAAATCAGTTATCCTAATACATCAAATCAATAAGAGAAAGGATAAAAACCCTATAATCATTTCAATAGATGCAGAAAGAATATTTGATTAAGTACAACATCCATTCATGATAAAAACCCTCAACAAAGTAGGTTTAGAGGGAATATATCTCAACATAATAAAAGCCATATATGAAAAACCCACCACTAATATCATACTCAATGGATTAAAACTGAGAGCTTTTCCCCTAATGTCAGGAACAAGACAAGGATGTCCACCCTCCCCACTTCTATTCAACATAGTACCAGAAGTCCTAGTCACAGCAATTAGATAAGAAAAAGGTATAAAACGTATCCAAATTAGTAAGGAAGAAGTAAAACTGTCACTTTACAGATAGTATGATGTGATATATAGAAAACTCTAAAGACTCCACCGAACAACTACTAGAACAGATAAGTGAGTTCACTAGAGGTCACAGGATGCAAAATCAATGTACAGTGCATTTCTATACACTAATAATGAAGCAGCAGAAAGAGAAATTAAGAAAACAATCCCATTTACAATTGCACCAAAAATCATAAAATATGTAGGAATAAACTAAATGGAGGTGAAAGACCTCTACTCTGAAAAGTATAATACATCAATAAAAGAAATTGAAGGCAACACAAACAAATGGAAAAACATTCCATGCTCGTAGATTAGAAGAAATACTGGCAAAAATGTCCATACTACTGAATGCAATCTACAGATTTAATGCAATGCCTATCAAAAATAACAACAGTATTTTTCAGAGAACTAGAACAAATAATCCTAAAACTTGTATGGAACCAGGAAAGACCCTGAATAGCCAAAGCAATCTTGAACAAGGAAAACAAAATTGGAGGTATCAAAATTCTACACTTCAAGTTATATTTCAAAGATGTAGTAAGAACAGTATGGTACTGGAACAAAAATAGACACAGTGGAACAGAATAGAAAGCCCAGAAATAAACCCACAATCATATGGTCATTTAATCTTCAACAGAGGAGGAAAGAATATACAATGGAAAATACAGTTTCTTCAACAAATTTTGTTGGCAAAACTGGACAGCTATGTGCAAAAGAATGAAACTGGACCACTTTTTTTACAGCATACATAAATATAAACTCAAAATGGATTAAAGACCTAAATATGAGACCTGAAACCAGAAAAATCCTAGAACACAGGCAGTAATTTCTCTGACATTAGCTATAGCAGTATCTTTCTAGATACGTCCTCTGAAGTAAGGGAAACAAAAGCAAAAATAAACTTTTGGGACTATATCAAAATAAAGATAGATTCTGCACAGGAAAGGAAACAATTCAGAAAACTAAAAACAACCTATGGGAGAAGATATTTACCAATGGCATATCTGATAAAACCTTAGTATCTGAACTGTATAAAGAATGTACATAACTCAACACCCCAAAAAAAACAAATAATCCAATTAAAACATGGGCAGAAGACATAAACAGACATTTCTTCAAAGACATACAGATGGACAGCAGGCACATGAAAAGATGCTCAGTATCACTCATCATCAGGGAAATGAAAATCAAAACCACAATGAGGTATCACCTCACACTTTTCAGAATAGCTAAAATCAAAAACTCACAAGTGTTAGTGAAGATATGGAGAAAAAGGAACCCTCATGCACTGTTGGTGGGAATGCAAACTGGTGTAGCCACTGTGGAAGCCGGTATGGAGGTTCCTCAAAAAAATAAAGATAGAACTACCATATGATCCAGTGAACACACTACCCAAAGAATACAAAAACACTAATTCAAAGGGACATATACACCCCTGGGTTTATTGCAGCATTATTTACAATAACCAAATTATGGAAGCAGCCCATGTCCATCAATAGATGAATAAAGAAATGGTATGTATATATAATGGAATACTATTCAGCTATAAAAAAGAATGGAATCTTTCCATTTGCAACAACATGGAAGGATTTAAAGTATAATGCTAAGCAAAATAAGCCAGAGAAAGACAAATGCCATATAATTCCACTCATATGTGAAATTTAAGAAACAAAGGAAAAAAGAAAAAGAAATAAACCAAAATACAGACTCCTAACTATAGAAAACAAAAATGGTTACCAGAGGGGAGGTGGGTGGGGCAGATGGATGAAATAGGTGAAGGGGATTAAGAGTACACTTATCTTGATGAGCACTTGATGGAATTGTTGAGTTATTATATTGTACACCTGAAACAACAAAAAAGAAACATCCTGTTTTAAGGGAAGATAAATGTGAACAACAGTCATATATAGTCATACCTCATTTTATTAAGTCTCATTTTATTAAGCTTCACAGATATAACATTATATGTTAACTACACTGGAATTAAAATGAAAAATAAAAATGAAGACAAAGTAAAAATAAGTAAAAAAATGAAATTCAGAACTATTTAAATAGCAAAAATGCATTCATATTTATATTAACTTATAATTCAGTTTTTATTCCAAGGATCTGTACAAATGGTGAAAAATCAGTCTTTTTGAATGGTGAAACAATTTTTTAAAAAATTCTTTTACAAATACACTTTATAGGGACAATGAGGTTTTAGCAATTTCTGGATAGGAGATATGAATAAGCTATTTTATATTGTGAGTCTGATTATAATTTGGGGAGATCCCGTGTCTACAATGGACATTTACAGTGGACACAGCTCCACTTGTTTGCTTCTAAAGTAGTCTCCCTTTAACATGTGCACAAGAAACATAACAAGAAATATAACAATGCTTGCACAAGTATTAGGGAATATTCCTTTCACTCAGTGATAGTTGGGCTCTTTACAGAAAGATTCAAAGAGAGAGTGCACAAGTGTGAGTACCTTCTCGTTGATTGGGTTTTATACAGTTAAATAGTTTTATGATTTGCATCTAGTTTTAAGCATGATCATAACATATTTACCTTTAAAGTGCCTACTTGTTTAAGGTTATTATATGAAACCAGAGAGATCTTTGCTCGGGCAGATTGTTTTTCAGGGTAAATCAACTATGACCCACTGGTGTGATTTGTTAGAAAATCATTTAGTGACTTTAACAATACTAACACAAAAACTAAACATTAAAAACTCAATTGGCAGTTAGAAAAATTTTGCCTTTGGCAAATTTGGCAGCCATTGTCTGTTCAGGATATCAAAGCAATGCCAATCAAAATACAATTTATAAAGAGAGAGAGAAGAAAAAACGATGACTAAATATTAAAGAAAATAAAACCAATAAGTGAGGTATACTATTCTTTGTCCTCTCTTGCTTCTAGTCCAGTTTTTAGTCCTGTGAAACCAGTCCATCTGAAAGTCATTCACTTTCAATGAATTGAATTCACTATGCTCTTCATGAGAAAAGTGGACATAGATCCAAATATATTTTGTGCTGAATTTTCTCTACATGGAGTCAGTGACATTTTTTTTTTCCCTACAATTAAGTTAACATGTTCTCTGATGCCAAATACACTTTTATATTCACTTTTGTAAATAGCTTAAAGAACATTTGGATACTACATATTTCTATAATGTCATAATAATTAGATTTAATGTATTATCAGAGTGAGAGTATTTGAAGTTAATGGCATTTTAATGTTCTTTATATTCTCAGTGTGAATCTCAATTACAGCAATTTTTACCCCCTGGGACCACTAAGAACCCCTAATTTCAATTTCTGAATGTCCCTCTAAACTCTGGCAATAGGATGCAGAGCTTTTAGAAATTGTACCCCTAAAAAATGCCTACCTTTATGCTCATATGGAGAGAACATTATTGTGCCCATCAATTTTGAATATATGGTCTTATATTGTTTTGAAAAATGACCAAATTGCCCCAGACCATCAGACTCTGGTTGCTTTCTCTTTCCTTTGTTTCTTTATGTTCAATATTGAAAGGTAAGTAGAAATAGTAATAACAGTAACAGAACTAAGCAGAGATTGATCCTATGGCTGATTTATGCTTTCAGTTTAACTTACAAATATCTCCTACACATATATATTTCAAAACCACTATGAAAATAGAGACAGTATTAGATGGTTGATGGTCATTCCTGTTTTCAAAGACCTCATACTCTAATGGGAAAGGAAAATTTAAAACATGTATGATTGATTATATTATTATTCCCAATAATACATTCCTTCCCTGTTAGCAGATCAAGCATCCCCTCCCATTGTCATGTGCAGGCAGAGAATACTTCCCCACCTCAGTTTCAGGTCTGATCCTGTGACATTCATGAGTCAATGTGAGCAGACATGACAATGTACCAGTTTTGAGCTGAGACTTTAAAAGGAACCCATGTTTCTTACTTCTTGCTCTTTTCACATGGTGTCAATAACATCTTCCAAAAAACAGCTCCAGTGTCTGTATCAGAAGGAAAAGAAAATATGGAGCAAGTTCAACTCACCTTCAACTACTGACAAGTAATGTAATTTGGAAATAATTTTTTTTGTGATACACTGAAATTTTGATTTGTTAACAAAACAAAGCTGATTAATACAATACTGTTATAATATAAACACTCAGTGTTCAATTCTATTTACAGTGACTGGTATATCCTGAAAGACACAGAATGCCTGTGCCTTTTTTTTTTTGGTCAGTATTTTGGAGGAACTTAAAGTGGCATTAATAGATGTCTGGAGATAAAATAACTGATTGCTTAGCCACCAAATATCACTGAGAAAATTGAAATAATCTATATAATTGTATCTGATAGGATTGTCAATAATTTTTTATACTTGATCATGATGTGATCTCAGCTGCACAGAATGATGGAGAGTTTAAGTAACATATTTATCTCATCAACTTATAGATGTTATTATTTATTTCAAAACCGGATTCTGACAGATTTGATATCGACCTTCCTTTTTTTTGTCAATTTACAATATTGGGGTGTCATAATTTCTTCATTATAAATCATATATATTTGAATAATATCAACAGACAGTAATAATACCAATAGAGTAGCACACCAAGTATTATCTGTCATGTTTCCTGAAAACAACTGTAGTCTTAGAATTGGAATTTCCTAATTGTGATTTAAGAAATGCAGTTGCCTATGCTTTTGGTGTCATGGTCAGGAAATCATTGCCAAAGCTAATGTCATGAAGATTTTCCCCTATGTTTTCTTCTAGGATATTTACATTTTCACATCTTACATTTAAGTATTTAATCCATTTTGAGCTGATTTTTGCACATGGTGTAAAAAAAGGCCCAACCTCATTCTTTAATATGTGAATATCTGGTGTTCACACCACCAGTGGAGAAACTATCCTTCCCCCCAGGGTATATTTTTGAGACCAGTGTCAAATATCAGTTAACTATGTATGTGAGGCTTTATTTCTGGAGTCTATTCTATTCCATTGGTCTATATGCCTATCTATCTTCCATGCCCAATAACATACTATTTAAATTACTTTAGGTTTAGGGGCACCTGGGTGGCTCAGATGGTTAAGCGTCTGCCTTCGGCTCATGTCATGATCCCAGGGTCCTGGGATTGAGTCCCACATCGGGCTCCCGGCTCGGCGGGGAGCCTGCTTCTCCCTCTGACCCTCTCCCCTCTCATGCTGTTTCTCTCTCGCTCGCTCGCTCTCTAAAAAATAAATAAATAAAATCTTAAAAAAAAATAAAAATAAATAAATAAATTACTTTAGGTTTGTAATACATTTTGAAATTAGGAAATGTGGTGCTTTAGCTTTTTCTATCTTATTTGGGGTGTCCTCTGTGATTCCATATAAATTTTCATTTTTTTCTATTTCTGTAAAGAATGCCATTTGGGATTTTGATAGCAATTGCATTGATTTGTAGATTGCAAAACCAAAAATAAATAAGTGAAACAACATCGAACTAAAAATCTTACACACAGAAAAGGAAATAATTAACAGAGTAAAAAGGCAACCTACAGAATGGGAGAACATATTTGTAATTCTTGTATCTGACGAAGGATTAATATCTAAAATGTATAAGGAACTCCTACAATTCAGTATTAAAAATAACAACCCAATTAAAAATGGACAGAGGACTTGAAAACACATTTCAAATGACTAAGATATATGAGAAGACACTGAGCATCACTAATCATCAGAAAAATGCAAATCAAAACCACAATGTTATATCACATCATACCTGTCAGGATGGACATTATCAAAATAAATATAGCAAGTGTTGGTAAGATGTGGAGAAATTGGAACTTCTATACATTATTAGTGAGAATATATAATGGTGTAGCCACTATGGAAAACAGTATGGAGGTTCCTCAAAAAATTAAAAACAGGGTAACTGGGTGGCTCAGACAGTTAAGCGTCTGCCTTCAGCTCAGGTCATGATCCCGGGGTCCTGAGATTGAGCCCCACATCAGACTCCCTGCTCAGTGGGGAGTCTGTTTCTTCCTCTGCTCCTCCCAACACTTCCTGTGCTCTCTCCCTCTCTCTCTCTCAAATAAATAAATAAATAAATAAATAAATAAATAAATAAATAAATAAAATCTTTAAAAAATTAAAAATAAAACTATGATATGATATAGCAATCCTACTTCTGGGTATTTATCCAAAAGAATTAAAATCAGTATCTTCAATCCCATGTACACTGCAGCATTATTCTCAATAACCAGGTGGTAGAAACAACCTCCATCATTGGAAGGTTGTTCATTAAATGTCTATCAATGAAAGGATGGATGAAGAAAATGTAGTATATACATGAGAGAAATGTAGCTTTAAAAAAGAAATTCTGCAATATACAATGACATGGATGAATATGGAGGACATTATGATATGTGAAATAAGAATGCAAATAGTATATTATTCCACTTATATGGGGTATCTAAAGTAGTCTTACTTGTCGAAGCAGAGAGTAGAATGGTGGTTACCAGGAGCTGGAGTAGGGGGGATAAGGAGTTACTATTCGATAGATATAAAGTACCAGTTACGCAACACCAATAAATTCTAGAGATCTGCTGTACAACATTGTGCCTATAGTTAATATTATATCATACACTTAAAATTTTGTTAAAATAAATATGTTAATTATTATTACTACAATAAAATTTTAAAATAAGAAATGCAGTAAGTTTCCTATTATTTAAAATTTCACTCCTTTCTAACTTAATTGAGAGTGTGCCTTCACTATGGAGTTTCTCTTGACTCTCAAAGTTGAGTTCCTGGAGCAATATGTTTTGGACAGTTTAAAGAGTTTTATTTGGGGGCACCTGGGTGGCTCAGTCGTTAAGCGTCTGCCTTCGGCTCAGGTCATGATCCCAGGGTCCTGGGATCGAGCCCTGAATGGGGCTCCCTGCTCCACGGGAAGCCTGCTTCTCCCTCTCCCACTCGCCCTGCTTGTGTTCCCTCTCTCGCTGTGTCTCTGTCAAATAAATAAATAAAATTTAAAAAATAAATAAAGAGCTTTGTTTGTGTTTTGTTTGTTTGTTTTTGGGTTTTTTTGCTTCCTTAAGTATGATATTGGCTGACTCAGCATTTTAATATCCGTGAAAAGTCTTTTTAAGGCACTCATTGCCTTCAGCTTGTCTATGTCACTTTTATTTTTACTATAACTTTATGTCCTTCCAGGTCTCATTATCACTATAAATTAGTAGTACTGAATGTTGCTAGCATTTTAATGTCAGACATATTCTTGTAGTACATTTTCACATTCTATATTGGAGACATTGCTAGTTATTTGCATTTGTAAATTTTCAAAACAAGTTACAATCATTTAAATGCATTTAAATGAGTATATCTATTATCTGGTTCCTGGTTCAAGCAAATATATAACACTTAAATGTCTGTAATCATATTTATTTATTTTATCTGTCCTATATTTTCAAACAATTACATACATTTTACCTCATAAATTTTCTATTCTGACAAGGTTTTAATTGCTGCAAATTAATGCTTCCCTAAGTAGAACATTGTTTCCTGACTGTAAACACAATATGAATTAGAATAGTATCTGCTTTGCTTAATACTATACAACTAGAACCTAGATAGTGCACATAGTCATCAAATGAACACTAGTGGAAGAAAAAAACAAAAGAGGGATGGAAGGAATGTGAGGAAGAGCCAAGGTAGACATTGGATTGTTAGCCAATAAACTCAATACATCTACTAATTATTTACTCAAGTAAATCTAAAAACAGACAATTTATAGACCTCAATATTAGTTTCTAGTGCTAGATTTCTTCCTGACCTGCTTAACATAAAGAACTTCTCTTTTTTTTTACACTAGAGATCCTAATGCAGAAGCAAAATGTATAGATTAGCAGTCAAACACAAAATACAGTAATTCTTCCATTTCCTCTTCTTCTCCCCTGACCCCATCTAATCAATCCCCTGCCTCCCACCTCTTTGCCCTATGTCCTTGCCTCCTCTACATAAAGAACTTACTTAAAATGAAGGAGATTCAAAAGATAGCAGATCCCCTCAAGTAAGGTAGCAGTGGATATTTCATGAGGAATACTTCTTGGCAGTGGTGCAGGGGATAGAAGGAGGGATGGATTAGAAGTCAGGGAGTATATTATAAATGACACTGTTTATAACTGGCAGCACATGGTAATAATTTAAAGCATACGGATTTTAGATTCTCTACTGCTCCCACATTCTTTTGCTATACATGTTAAGATATTCTATTTTATCTGAGGGACATGTTTTCCTTTAGTTAAGAAAAATATGTAGGTTACATATTTTATTCTAGTTTTTAATCATAAAGAGATGCCTGCTTATGCCCATCATTTAGTTGCTACTTATGTAGGGGAGATATTAAAGGACAAGTCATATTCAGGCACTAACAACACAATGACCCCACTTACCTTGTTCAGTGGGTCTAGTGTGGATCTCACGCTTTCTATGCTTGCTTTGGACATTTTCAGGAGTTTGTATAGCAAATCTGTGTATCTTCCCCTCTTCCCCTTTACCTCTAGTTTGTTATATCCTCTTCTCATATCCACCTAACCACAAGAGTCTTTAGTCACAGATTAAACTGGATGATCATAGAAACTTGGGATTTACTTACTAATAAATATGCACAAACTTACATATAAAATCATGTTTTAATGTATAAACTAATATTGTTCAGTTCATACTTGTATCTGTGATTTAACATTTAAAATACCCAAAATTGCTCCAAAGGAAGATATAAAATGAAGCTAGTATTCATATATACCAGGAAGACGAACATATGCTAAGATCATTATAGCCTACCACACATTAACATCTTGTCATATGCCTCAAAGAGAGAGATGAGCTAGTTCCTTACCTCACTTTGTAATAAGCTTTAACATTTCCTATTTATTTTTCAGATGGAAAGTACATAATGCTGCACATCACAGTGTCTATTATCTAGTGAGCTATGTAAGTAATTGGAATATCTGCCATTACGTAAAAGGATATAATGTTTAAAAGATTAGATATATAAAGGCATATATATCATCAAAATCAGAAAAAAAAAAGAAACAAGGAAAAAATCTGCTGACATACAGGAGCTTTAGCTTTAGAAACACATTTAACTATATTTAAAAATAAAAAGAAACAGTAACAAATCCAAACAAACAATTAGTATTGATTGAAACCATAAGAATATAGCTATTTTCCATGATCAGTAATTTAGCATCAACTAAAAAAGTAGTTGTGCTTAATTCATAGTTGATCTAAATCCAGCAGGTCACATATATATTTTTTAAATATCATGCAGTATAAAGTCACGTACTGTGACATGAAGCTAATAAAGAGGAGGAGGATCCCACACAAACAATGCTGGTATCAGTAGAATCAAAAAATGGCTTGGATTGTATACTTGATTGACTAGAGTCCCCCAAAATTCATGGCCACCCAAAAATAAAAATGTGACCTTATTTGGAAATAGGGTCTTTGCAGAGGTAACTGGTTAAAATGAGGTAGCAAACTGAATTCAGTAGCACATTAAAATAATCATATACCACGATCAAATGGGACTTATCCCAGGGATGAAAGGATGGATTAACATACATAAATCAATGTAATAAAACACGTTAACAAAATGAAATTTTAAAACCACATGATCATAAATGAACTGAAAGTATCTGATATAGTCTAATATCCATTCATAATTAAAACTCTCAACAAAATAGAAGCAACTTGCCTCAAAACAATAAAGGCCATGTATGAAAAACTCATAGGTCATGATCAATGGGGAAAAAAGAAACTGAAAGCTTTACCTTTAAGATGTGGTAAATAGCAGGCGCCTGGGTGGCTCAGTTGGTTAAGCGACTGCCTTCAGCTCAGGTCATGATCCTGGAGTCCCGGGATCAAGTCCCGCATCGGGCTCCCTGCTCAGCAGGGAGTCTGCTTCTCCCTCTGGCCCTCCCCTCTCTCATGCTCTATCTCATTCTCTCTCTCAAATAAATAAATAAAATCTTTAAAAAAAAATGTGGTAAATAGCAAGGAATCCCACTCTAACGACTTCTTGTCAACACAGTACTAGAAGTCCTAGGCAGAGTAATTGGACAAGAAAAAGAAATGAGACATTCTAATCAGAAAGGAAGAAGTAAAATGATCTATGTGTAGATGACATGATCAAATATGTAGAAAATCCTAAAGACTTAACAAAAAATTAAAATACAGTAAAGTTGCAAGATGTACAATTAACATACAAAAATCTATTACACGTTTTTACACAAAGAATGAATTATCCAAAAAAGAAATTAAGAAATGAATAGCACGGAAAAGGATAAAATATTTAGAAATGAACATAACCAAAGAGGTAGAAGATTTGTACATTGAAATTTTAAATTGTTGATGTAAGAAATTAAAAAAAAAAAAAAAAAAAAAAAAAAAAAAAGACATCTTATGTTCATGGGTTGGAAGACAGTATTTCAAGAATGTCCAAACTACATGTAGTGATCTACAGATTCAGTACAATTCCTATCAAAATCCCAATGGCATTCTCAGCAGAAATAGAAAACACAATTTTGAAATTTGCGTGAAACCACAAAAAAAAAACAGTAGTCAAAGCAATATTGAACAAGGAGAACAAATATAGAGACATCATACTTCCTGATTTTAACATATGTTCCACAACTATACTAATCAAAACAGTGTGTTACTGGCATAAAAGCAGACAAATAGACTAATTAAAAGAAAAGGGGAAAAGTCAGTTTTGAGTCTCAGAAATAATCTATATCTAATTTGTTTTGTGTCCTTCTACTATTGTTACCAAGACAATATTATGTGCATTATGCTTTAACCCGAGCACCTCTATGCTGCTTTGATAAGAAGAGGTGTTTAGACGTATTATGCAGGACATGTTATGACAATCAAGCTGCACCAATGGATGGAACATTTTGTGTTTGGATCTCTAAAAAACAACAACAATAACAACAAAATCCAGACAAATAGACTAATACTACAGAATAAAGAGCCCAGAAATTAATCTACACATACACAACTGATCTTCAACAAAGGTGCCAAAAATGCACTATGAGGAAATGATAATCTCTTCAATAAATGGGTGTGGGAAAACTAGATATCCACATTCAGAAGAATGAAATTGCATTCATATTATCACCAAAAAAGAAAAATCAATTTTAAATGGATTAAAGACTCAAACATAAGACCAAAAACTATAAAGACCAAAAGAAAATAAAAGGAAAAAACTTGACATTGATTTTGACAATGATTTCACAGATATGACACTGAAAAAAAAAAGCTATCAAATGGAAAAATAAACAAATCAGATTGTATCAATCAAAAAAGCTCTGCATAGCAAAGGAAACAATCAACAGAATAAAAAAAAAGTCTATGGAATGGAAAAAAAAAATGCCCGCAAATCATATATCTGATAAGAGGTTAATATACACAATATATAAAGAACTCCTATAATCAATAGAAAAATAACCACCTGATAGGGGCGCCTGGGTGGCTCAGTCAGTTAAGCGTCTGCCTTCGGCTCAGGTCATGATCCCAGGGTCCTGGGATTGAGCCCCGCATCGGGCTCCCTGCTCCACGGGAAGCCTGCTTCTCCCTCTCCCACTCCCCCTACTTGTGTTCCCTCTCTCACTGTGTCTCTCTCTGTCAAATAAATAAATAAAATCTTAAAAAAAAAAGAAAAATAACCACCTGATTAAAAAGTGAGCAAAGGACCTGAAGAGACATTATCTCCAAGAAGACATGAAAATGGGCAGTAGTTATATTAGAGACACTTGGCATCATCTAAATGCAAATCATCACCATGATGAGATACCACCTCGCACTTTTTAGAATGCTATTACCAGAAAGCCAAAAGATAACAAGTGTTGATGAGGGTGTAGAGAGAAGTAACTCTTGTACACCACTGGTGGAAATGTAAGTTTGTATAGCCATTATGGACAATGGTATAGCAGTTCCTCAAAAAATTTAAAAATAGAACTACCTTATGTTTCAGGAATTTCACTTCTACGTAGATATCCAAAGGAAATAAAATCAGAACTTCAAAGAAATATCTGCACTCTCATGTTTATTTCAGCATTATTCACAATAATCAACATATGAAACAACCTAAGATTCTGTTGACAGATGAATGGATAAAGAAAATGTGGTATACTGGCACAAAAACAGACACATAGATCTATGGAATTGATCTATGGAATAGAATAGAAATATGGAATAGAATATGGAATAGAATAGAAAACCCAGAAATGACCTACAGCTATATAGTCAACTAATCTTCAACAAAGCAGTAAAGACTATCCAATGGAAAAAAACCAAAACAAAACAAAACAGTCTCTTCAGCAAATGATGCTGGGAAAACTGGACAACACAGAACAATGAAATTGGGCCACTTTCTTACACCATACACAAAAATAAATTCAAAATGGATGAAAGACTTAAATGTGAGACAGGAAACCATCAAAATCCTAGAGGACAACACAGGCAGTAACCTCTTTGATATTGGCCATAGCAACTTCTTACTAGATATATCTCCTGAGACAAGGGAAACAAAAGCAAAAATAAACCATTGGGACTACATCAAAATAAAAAAGCTTTTGCACAGCAAAGGAAACAATCAAAACTAAAAGGTAACCTTTCGAATGGGAGAAGATATTTGCAAATGGCATATCTGATAAAGGGTTAGTATCCAAAATTATAAAGAACTTATCAAACTCAACACCCCAAAACCAAATAATCCAGTTAAGAAATGGGCAGAAGACATGAATTGACATTTTTCCAAAGACATCCAGATGGCCACAGACACATGAAAAGATGCTCAACATCACTCATCATCAGGGAAATACAAATCAAAACTACAATGAGGAATCACCTCATACCTGTCAGAATGGCTACAATTAACAACACAGGAAACAACAGGTGTTGGCAAGGAAAGGGGAGAAAGGGGAACTGTTTTGCACTGTTGGTGGGAATGCAAACGGGTGCAGCCACTCTGGAAAACAGGGTGGAGGCTTCTCAAAAAGTGAAAAATAGAAAGACCCTATGATCCAGCAATTACACTACTAGGTATTTACCCAAAGGATATAAAAACACCGATTCAAAGGGACACATGAACCCCAATGTTTATAGCAGCATTATCAACAATAGACAAATTTTGGAAAGAACCCAAATGTCCACCGATGAATGGCTAAAGAAAATGTGGTTATCAAAAAGAATGAAATCTTGCCATTTGCAGTGACATGGATGGAGCTAGAGAGTATTATGGTAAGCGCAGTAAGTCAGAGAAAGACAAATACCGTATGATTTCACTCATATGTGGAATTTAAGAAATAAAACAGATAAACATGGGGGTGGGGGAAGAGAGACAAACCAGGAAACAGACTTTTTTTTTTTTTAAAGATTTTATTTATTATTTGACAGAGAGAGAATGAGAGAGAGAGAGCACATGAGAGGGGGGAGGGTCAGAGGGAGAAGGAGACTCCCTGCCGAGCAGGGAGCCCCATGCGGGACTCGATCCCGGGACTCCAGGATCATGACCTGAGCCGAAGGCAGTCGCTTAACCAACTGAGCCACCCAGGTGCCCAGGAAACAGACTCTTAATTACAGAAAATAAACTGAGGGTTATAGGAGGGGAGGTGAGCAAGGGGTTGAGTTAAATAGGTGCTAGGTATGAGGGTACTTGTGATGAGCACTGAGTGGTGTATGTAAGTGATGAATCACTAAATTCTACTCCTGAAACTAATATAATACTAAATAACTGGAATTTAAATAAAAACTTGGAAAAAAGAAAAGAAAATGTGGTATATATGTACAATTGAATATTATTCAACCATGCATGAGAAATAAGGAAATCCTGCCACTCGGATAAATCTGGTAGACATTATGCTAAATAAAATAAGTCAGGCACACACACACACAAAAATAATGTATAACCTCACTTATATGTGGAATCTAAAGCAGTCAAACTCTTAGATACAGAGAGTACAATGGTGGTTGCCAGAGGCTAGGGGATATTGGAAATAGGGAGATGTTGGTCAAGGGGTACAAAGTATCAGTTATGTAAGATGAGTAAATTCTGGAGATTTAATGTCTAACAATGTGACTATAGTTAATTATAGTTAACAGTACAGTATTATACACTTGAAATTTGCTTAGAGGGTAGATCTTAAGTGTTCTCACCGCAAAAAAAAAGAGAGAAAAAAGAAAGCAAAGGTGGTGCTGGATATATTAATTGGCTTGACTGTCATGATTAATTCACAATGCTTATATATATATCAAATCATCAATTTGTACTCCTTAAATATATATTTTTAATTGTAAATTATACCTCTAATAAGTTAGAATACACTTATCACACATTTAGTTATATAATTAAACTTTTAATATGGTATATATATGTATGTATATATAATCAACATTCAAATAACTTCATTTAGTAAAAACTAGTTCTTTATTACAAAAGACAATTTGAACACGTTTTGAGAACTCACTGGTAAATCTGAATTGTTTGGTAAATGATTTCTTATGAAATTTTATTATGTAATGACATGTACATTTCAAAGGGGGGGGGAAGTGGCTTTTGAAGTTTAAGTTTACCTGAATAATGAAAGGTGGAAGAGAATACAGAAGATGTAGAATAGGATAGAATATTAGAAACTTTACAAATGTTTACTCAAAGATTAGCAGGAAAAATCAAGGCTCTAGGAAGGAACAAACAAAATCTTAATGAGGTACCACTTTCAAATATTGAATTTCCAATTAGTAGCATCCGAAAATTACAAAGAAGTTTGAGGAAAGGAGAAATGGTTAAATAAGGTCTTGTATAAAGTAATGTGGATGATACAACCAGTCCACAATTTAAGACATGAAAAAGACAAACTGATGCCTTTGAGATTGGATTTCCATTAGGACATGTAGGGCAGTACTGTGCTCCTGGGGAAGCTAGGCAAAAATTAAAGTTCTATAGAAAGTCAAAGAACAAAATATGAATAGAGATCAATTTTATAATTCCAGAATATAGATAAAAGAATTTCATTTGTGCTAGATTTTCATCTTCAAATCCTAGGGTTTGGGGGGGGTGGGGAATGCCCCTTTTAAACTTGACATATGTTTCTGGGATGATCTTCCTTAATTCAAAAGGTTCATTCACAGAATGACTATATTAAGCATGTTTTGTTGGATGACCAAACAAAATTCCAAATTCATTTAGAATTACAATGAGAGTTTGTTGAGAGTGCAATCATATATACCATTATTTAGAGGATACACTTATAATAGAGAAAGAGACATACCTCAGCAAAAGACTGACAAAGTCTTTATAATACAGCATCTTGTGTGAATAGTTTATATAGATTACAATTTCCTATTCATAAATATGGAATATGAAAATAAATTACAAGTCACAAATATAACAAAATAGGCATAACAAGAAAGAAAGCAAATACAAATGTTTGATTTGTGCATACCACAGATTTTATACAATTTCATTATCATATAAATAGCTCACATATATAATCTTTCATGCGTTAATTCTGATAAATGTAACAGTAAAAATTAAGATTAATAGAGTCTGCTTTGAAAGGTTTGCTACAAGTTATTTCTACAACCTTTTTCAGCATGGTTACATTGTGCTCTGAGAAAGTTTGTGCATTCTATTAGTGATTTACAATAACTGCTAGCTTGTGTTTTTATATATTGTTAAACTGTGTAAGATTGCTTTTTTTATTCTCAACTTTTGATGCCTAGATTTTTGTAAGTTATGAGTCTTTACAAATGTGCTGAGCACAGAAGAATAAATTAAAAAGTGTTTTGAACATTTAAAAGTAATAATTAAAGAACACCTAACTATTCATAAACTACTGAAGTCTGTAGCTGGCCAGTCGTATTTTGTTATTAATATTATTCATTATTTTTATCTTATTAGTCATTTATTAATTTGGTGAACATTTATCAAGCATCTGCTATGCACTAGTCCTTGAACTACACAGAGAAATACGAGAAAACCATAATGTATTCACCAAAATCAGATTTACTGCCTACTCAGAAAAACATAAATAAGGAAAAAATTGTAATAGATTATTATAAATGCTGTGGTAAAATCAAGCTGGTGGTAAAATGGGAACTTACTAACATAACCTGGAAATCAGGGAAGACCTCAAATAAAAACAACCTTCAATTTGATCCTTGAGATACGAGTTAAGGTCAGGTTGACTTGGGTGTGGACAGGGATTTTGAGAATAGGGAACCCACATGTTCAAGTACAGATGTTGCAAGAGAACATGGTATATATCTGGAACTTGAGACAGTTGTGTATGCTAATGTATTGAGTGCTTGAGAAGCTATCACAGAAATAGGAAATATGGCTTGGATACCAATGAAGATAATATTATAGGGGTTTTAAGTCAGGCTAAAAGAATGATACTACTCGCAAACTGAATCATGGAACACTACATCAAAAACTAATGATGTAATGTATGGTGAATAACATAATAAACAAATTAAAAATTTAAAAAATTAAAAAAAAATGATACTATTGAAAGCAAAGAGAGACATTTAAAAGTTTTAAACAGAGAATAAAGTTTTATTATATATGCAATTAAGAAAATCAATCTGAGGAAATATACGGACTATTATTTCTTCACGTTTCTTCTACTCTGTTCTCTTGGTATTTTCCTCTAGGATTGAAATTATATATATATCAGACATTTGATATTGTATTAGAGCTCTTGAATGTTTTATTCTGTGCTTTCACTCTCCGCCCCTCCCCCCCCTTAATTCTCTCTCATACTTTGGGTAATGTCTATCAACCCAACTAATTTCAATGATTTTATTTTCAGTTCTCTCAAGTCTACTGATGTTCCTACTGAAGTTATTCTTTCATATCTGACAATTTATAATTATTTCTGGCATTTCCATTTGACTATTTCATCTCTGCTGAAAATTTCCTGCGATGGTTAATTTTAAGTGTCTAATTGACTGGGCATCCAGCTATTTAGTTAGACCTTATTCTGGGTGTGTCTGTGCGGGAGTTTCTGGATGAGATTAACATTTGAATTAATTGAGTAAATCAGATGGCCCTACCCAGTGGGTATGGGCCTAATCTAATCTATTGGAGGCTTGACTAGAACAAAAGTCTCTAAGTAAGTGAGAATTAATTCTAATTGTTTTAGAGCTGAGACATCTGTCTTGTCTTACTGTCAACATTGGAACTTACTCCATTGGTTCTTCTGGGTCTCCCTTAAACCAACAGCAAATCTTGGGACTTCTTAGCCTCCATAATCATGTGAGCCAATTCCTTATAATAAATCTCTTTACATAAAATGTTTATGTAAATATATTAGGATATATTTATATGTAATATATAGGGTATACTATAACCAATATACATATTGGTTCTGTTTCTCTAGAAAACCCAGACTAATACCCAGTATATTCATACATGTTGTACACCTTTCCCACATTTTTTATATTTTTATCATAGTTATTTTAAAGTGTCCTATATGATAGTTTCAATATCTAGGTCATTTACAAATCTGGTTCTGTTTATTGCTTTGTCTCTTTATAATAGGTTGGCTCCTCTTGCTTGTGTGTGTATTCTTAAATTTTTAATAGAATGGTAGTTGTTTTGTGTAGTCAAGCAGTAAGGACTGAGGTATACGTCTCGGCTATTACTGACTGACAAGCTAGGCCACTTCACTTTCTGCATTCTTTGTAATTCAGGTGACTAAATTTTGTTGAGGCCACAGAGAGATTATTTTTCTATCCTCCATCACATTTGAGGTAATTCTTATGTTCCATCTTTCTCCAGAGGACATGTCTTCCCTTTCTTGAATTTTAGGTTACATATTTGCTTTGGGATCTCAGATTTCTGATAGAGTCAAAGAAAGTTATGATATTTTAATCAACTTTTACTCATTTTTGTGTGATAAAGATACTATTTGCAGCTTTATTTTTTTATTTTTTTTTTTTTTAAAGATTTTATTCATTTATTTGACAGAGAGAGACACAGCGAGAGAGGGAACACAAGCAGGGGGAGTGGGAGAGGGAGAAGCAGGCTTCTGCTGAGCAGATAGCCCGATGCGGGGCTGGATCCCAGGACCCTGGGATCATGACCTGAGCCGAAGGCAGACGCTTAACGACTGAGCCACCTAGGCGCCCCTATTTGCAGCTTTATACAACCTAAGGGAAATGGGAAGTTTTCATAACTTTTTAAACAAAAATCTCCAATATCACAGATTTACTCCGCAAGTTGTTTCCTTGCTTTGTGGTAAATTAAGGTCCCCAATACACCTGTGAATTTGACCTCCTGGACTCAGTGTCCTAATTTTGTAGTAAATTTTTATCTATTGATACAGACCTATTTACAGGATGTGATTCTGTCCTATTTTTAATCCAGAGAGATGCTTATCTTGGTTTCGGTATGACTTTAATTTTAAAATGTGTTCAAAAATATTTTTATCTAAATTGATATGTAATTCTTGGGAGGGAAGGAAGCGTCACCTTGTTTTCTTACACACTTTTCTTGATATTTGTGCATTTTTTAATAGCATCTACTTGGTCTCTAAGCAGAATTCACCACATTTTTCCACTCTTCTTTCCTTCCAGAAAAAAATCACTCTTGCCTTAGTTCCCTCCGCCCTCTCCTACATTGTCCCTCTCTCTCATCCTTTCTTTCTCTTTCTCTTCCTTCCCCTCTCTCTCTGTCTCTCATTCTCCTTCTCTCTCACTCTATCTCTGGGTTACATTGTCTTTTAAATACATTCAAATACATATAAACTATGACCACCAATATATCTGCAGTCCAAAACTCCCTTCTAACTCTGTTTCCAGTAAGTACCAGATATTTCCACCTCATATGTCTCAGTGGACTTTAGACAAATACATCCCAAATGTAATTTTTGTTAGTTACCATAAATCATCTCTTCCTTCAAACTCTCCAATCTATAAATAGTGATGACACTCAGCTGCTTGTTGAAAATAGAGTGCATGCTCCTTTGGCTTCTCTCTTTCCATCAACCACCTGTCAATTACCAGGTTATGTTGGCTTAACTTCAAAATATATTTCAGATCTATCCAATTTTATCTATTTCAACTGTGACTTCTCCAATTCAAGCTGTAATTCTTTCTTGCTGGCAGTACCTCCTGTCTCTTCACTTTTTGACCTACCCTGTCCCCACTTCAGTCTCCTGAAGCTAAATTTTATTCTCAAAATGGAAATAAAAGCATATGATTTTCCTACTAAAATTCTTCATGGGCCCCCCAATAAGCATATTACAAAATTCAAATTCCTAAATTTTTGCCAACATGTCCCTTCATGATCAGAAGACTCCTTAGTCTCCCCTTGCATCAGTTCTACCTCCCCTGCTAATTATAGCCATATTGCCCGACTTTCAAATAATTGAATCCATTCAGCATTTTTAACATCTTTGGATATGGAAGCACATGATATTTTCTCTAACTACCTCTGCCCTTCACTGACTCTTCGTTGATAATTTCTATTTAGGTTTCAGGTCTTATCTTACGTTTTGGGGGAAGGCTTTCCATTAACCACAATGCAAATTTGGTAACCCTGGTATAATTTCTCATATTGTGCTATATTTTCCATAAATGATCACAGTCCATCATTTTTTGTGTTTGTATTTGATTATTTGTTCAATGCCTTTTCCTCCTTCTATTGTAAGCTTTACCAGATCAAGACTCATACCTATTACATCACTTCTGTATCCTCAGTACTTACAACAAGCATGGAATGAAATTGCTTTTTAATAAATATGTTTTGACTGAGCGAATGAATTTTTAAAGGTATAGTATTATGTTTTGGCCTAAATGAACAAATTCAAAAGCATTAAATTCACTCTGTTAAAAATTTGAAATTTTCTGCCATGTTACAAAAACAGGGAAACAGCTTGGTAATTTATGATATATTATATGGCCTTAAAGGACTAAAAGGGCTCTACTGTTATATAATCACTTTAAAATAGTAATATAAAAATAAACATTACATACTTGGCCAAATATTCCACCCAATAATTTTGCATTATTAGCATAATCTTCCATATAATAGGGAATGGAATCTACCCAAATTATCTTTTAGTGAAAAGAAAATTTGAGGGTGCCTGGGTGGCTCAGTTGGTTGGGCGACTGTCTTCGGCTCAGGTCATGATCCTGGAGTCCCGGGATCGAGTCCTGCATCAGGCTCCCTGCTCTGCAAGGAGTCTGCTTCTCCCTCTGACCCTCCTCCCCCCTCATGTGCTATCTCTCTCTCAAATAAATAAATAAATAAATAAATAAAATCTTATCAAAAAAATTTTTGATAAATATATAGTATAGTTTCTCAACAGAAAAAACGCATATCATTGTAACTTTCCCCTGTTGTCTTGCCCTTTTCCCAGTGTTTATTTTACTTAATATGCTCTCATTTTGTTGTTATTGCTGTTTCTATATGTCAAATTTTATGTTATGTGAAGCTAGATCACTAGGAACACATCCGTAAGTTCTATCTTCTCTTGAGAGGCTAAATAGTCAATAAGTAAATTCCTTTATATTTCAGTGAGTATAACAACATTAATTCAAATTTTTAAGGTTTGAATACCTTAAACTTGGATAATGAAAAGTGTTCCCTTCCAAATGAAAGCTGCTGGGGTACAAAAGTAAAGACTGAGGGGCGCCTGGGTGGCTCAGTCGGTTAAGCGTCTGCCTTCGGCTCAGGTCATGATCCCAGGGTCCTGGGATCGAGCCCCGCGTCGGGCTCCCTGCTCAGCAGGAAGCCTGCTTCTCCCTCTCCCACTCCCGCTGCTTGTGTTCCCTCTCTTGCTCTCTTTCTGTCAAATAAATAAATAAAATCTTTAAAAGAAAAAAAAAAGTAAAGGCTGAGCCTATTTACACAATAGCACCTTCAGGGACATATCCCCACCTTAACTTCTCTGTTAGCCTTTAGTATTTTTAAATGCATCTCATGTAAACAGTCCTCTAAGGGAAAATGGCAATAAATCTTCAATAAATTCCTAGTCAAATTTCCAGTTGCAGTGACAAATATTTTGCTACAATGGTATCACTGATAAATTATATTAAAAATAAATAAACTTATTATTAAAAGCCTCTTTTTCTAGAACACAGTGTTCATATTTGAGTTTGTCAGGAATTAAATAGCCATGCATTTTTAATGAAGAGTGGATGAATATAATGATCATTTGAGAGTTATTGACACATCCATATCCATAGGATAGTGTCTTATTAAACTATCCCTGCTCTTTTCTTAATAGGGTTTACACATTCAATGTTAATAATAAATGAACATTTTAAATTCATTTCTATTGTTAAATCCTATTTGTACTCCTTCAGGAACATTATTAAAACTGGTTTTATAAAACTTATTTCTCAAGATGCATATGTATAAGTTACTGTTCTTCAAAAAAATTTCTATGTGACTAAAATTTCCAAATCATTATAAATAAATTATTCATTTGTTAACTGCCAGAAATAACCGTTTTTCTTGCACTGGTCTCCTTGAAGGTGGCCTCAGAAATGATATACTTATCATTATCCAAGAAGCACATATTGTTTAGTAATCTGTTAGAAAGAGACACTACTCACCTTGCATGCTGATCTTTACTGAAATGCTAATCTAATTTAACTTCCAAGTCTGAGGTAATCTTTATTTTGCATAAGTGAGCTGAAAAATTTACAGTTTGCCAATAGAATGCAAGCGATTTAAAGCTTCAACATCCAAGTGGCCGGTTAGCTCAGTTGGTTAGAGCGTGGTGCTGATAAATCTTCAACATCCACTTGGGCATTTTGATTCCCAGATACAGAGACAACAAAGGAGTAACCCTGAATCAGTTTGTCCATGAAGTTAAGGTAAAAGTATCATAAATTATTGAATCATACATGTGTCTGTTGCATCACAGTTTTGAAAATAATGTCTTTTTTTTTCAAACAGTACTTTGACAGTGAAATAAAATACAAATAGGAAAAGTTACCTCTCTGATTTAAATGTCCGATTAAATAGACTCCAAATTCTTTGTGTTTATTCTGTCAATATCAAAACGCATTTTTTGCAGCAGTGTGTTCCAGATATTTGGCTTCATGAACCAGAAACAATGGCAACAACTGGGAACTGGGGATTGTCGTAATGCTGGCAAAATTTACTTTTGCTAAGACAGGACATAAAATAAAAACAAGCCCCAAACAAAACAAAAGCAGTAAAATCAAACATGAATTCACAATCCACCATTCACTAAATAGATGTCTACTAAGCACCTATTTTCATGCTGTGCAGCCCTCTATCAGGACAACAGAGAGAAAATGAACAAAATCATCATGTCCCCTGCCCTTATGGACCTTATAGTTATAGCCAAATATTTAAAGAAATGAGTAGATATTATAAAACACACTATGCACCATGTTGGAAAATAGAGACAGTATCACAGAAGGATTCATCTTAGGTTGAGGGTCCAGACAACCTCTCTGAAGAAACAGCATTTAAGTTGAAGCCCTAAGACTATGAGTCAGTCAAGTATATTAGAGGTAAAGAATGTTCCAAGAAGAGGGAATAATATGTGCACAGGGAGAGGATACCTGTTACTAAAAATTTACTATTCTAAAGTTTTCATCTATTATTCAAAAACTTTACAGTTGGCTTGAGGGTTCAAAAGCAAACACAGCAGACATGGTCTCTGCCATTATGAAACTTATAAGCTAGTGAGGGAAAGACAATTAAAAACACCCAAAGAACAAATGATCCAATCAAGAAATGCGCAGAAGACATGAACAGATATTTTCCCAAAGAAGACATCCAAATGGCCAACAGACACATGAAAAAGTGTTCAACATCACTCGGCATCAGGGAAATCCAAATCAAAACCTCAGTGAGATGTCACCTCACACCAGTCAGAATGGCTAAAATTAACAAGTCAGGAAACGACAGGTGTTGGCAGGGATGCGGAGAAAGGGGAACCCTCCTACACTACTGGCGGGAATGCAAGCTGGTGCAGCCACTCTGGAAAGCTGTATGGAGGTTCTTCAAAAAGGTGAAAATAGAGCAACCATACAATCCAGCAATTGCACTACTGAGTATTTACCCCAAAGATACAAATGTAGGGATCCGAAGAGGTATGTGCACCCCGATGTTTATAGCAGCAATGTCCACAATAGCCAAACTGTGGAAAGAGCCAAGATGTCCATCGACAGATGAATGGATAAAGAAGATGTGGTATATATATACAATGGAATATTATGCAGACAGCAAAAGGAATGAAATCTTGCCATTTGCAACGACATGGATGGAACTGGATAGTGTTATGCTGACTGAAATAAGTCAGAGAAAGACATGTATCATCTGACCTCACTGTTATAAGGAATTCTTAATCTCAGAAAACAAACTGAGTGTTACTGGAGTGGTGGGGGGTGGGAGGGATGGGGTGGCTGGGTGATAGACAATGGGGAGGGTACGTGCTATGGTGAGCGCTGTGAACTGTGTAAGACTGTTGAATTACAGATCTGTACCTCTGAAACAAATAATACGTTATATGTTAAAAAAAAAAAAAGAAGAAGAAGAAGATAGCAGGAGGGGAAGAATGAAGGGGGGGAAATCGGAGGGGGAGACGAACCATGAGAGACGATGGACTCTGAAAAACAAACTGAGGGTTCTAGAGGGGAGGGGGATAGGAGGATGGGTTAGCCCGGTGATGGGTATTAAAGAGGGCACGTTCTGCTTGGAGCACTGGGTGTTATACGCAAACAATGAATCATGGAACACTATATCAAAAACTAATGAGGTAATGTATGGTGATTAACATAACATAATAATAAAAAAAACACTATTAAAGAGAACAGATCAATGATAGTGAACGTTTGAGGTGCTAAACCCAATCTAATCTAATCTGTAGGCTGAAACATGGAAGAATCCTCAGAGGGAGTGGCATGTCCAAACGAATTACAGATTGAATTAGAAGAAATGGGGAGAGGCGTAAGTAGTACTTGTGGTGAGGCTGGAAAAATAAATGGCAGTTTACCTCTTCAAGGGTCTTTTCAATCAAGTTTGTGACTTAATACTTGTAGAGTTTCAGCAGGGAAGTGGCATGACTTGATTTATGTTTTTACATAAATAAAATGTGTTTTACATAAAGACTCTGACTACATGTGGAGACTAAATATTTTGAAAAGAAAAAAAACATCTAAATATAGGGAAAGCAGTTAAAATACTATAGTGGTTTTCTAGGTATCCAATGATGGTTGTCTGCGATAAAAGGTGACAGAGAAAACCAAAAGAAATTAAAAGATTCAAAGGAAGTTTAGCAGGTAGCGTTAACAAGAATTAGTGATTTATTCAGTGGAGGTAAGGTTAAATTAAGTCAAAAACCCCCTTAAATATTTTCTGCATAATATATATAAAAATTTGTATTTATAACGAAATAACAATAGTATCTACACATTCTGAAGCTACAATTATTCAATTATTTGGGTTTTTATATTTTGAAATTTATTTACAATGAGTGTGTGTTAATTTCCATACTACATAATCTAGGAAAATTTGTTTAAAATGTCAGCTATTCAGTTGATTACATTTTCTCACTAAATAACCCCAAACAGCAACTTGCAGGACTTTTTTGGTAATAACTACAGATAAGGTATCCTTTATATTTCTTCTTTAAAGGAAAAATTATATAAAATTCCAATTTTATGAGTTTATTCATTCTCCACATGTGCCAAAGTGACTGTTTAGAAAATCAATAACAAATTATATTGCTTTTGACCATCCACCTTGCATTTTTTTCCCATAGTATACACATTCTACTTGAAGTATCCATGTGGTTAATTATTAACTTTGTGGATAGTAGCAAAGCACATAATAAAAAGTTAATGTCAAGCAAACAACATGGGCTTTGAGGATCCCTGATCTTCAGATTATAGCTTTAAGAGAGAGATCTAGTCAACTGGCCTCATCTTACTGTCGTGGTTCTCGGGAATGAACTGAATGCATGCAGGGATATAAAACTACAAATATAATCTCTAATTCACACAGAATATAATATCTCCCTCTCCCTGGCTTCTGTTTGAGTCTTGGTTTTTCTCTCCAACACTTGGACTAGTCGTCAGATCTGAAATCTAGGGCGGTAGAGTGGATGTTGATTCTTGGAGTTGATCTCTGCTTGCATGAGGTGTGTTCATGTTAATTCATGCTGCCATTTCCAAGAAGTTTCTCTGGAACTAAGATTCTGGTATCTGTCACTGCACATTCAAATAGTGCTGTACTACTTCACTAGGAGTGTGGGTACCTTATAATAACAACATAGTTCTAATTTTTCCCTTCCCTCTCTTGTGTCATTGTCGTCATTTATATATAACACATATAAATATGTACATACATACATAAGCATACATAATAGAATACATTGGTGCTATTATTATTTTGAACAAACTATTATCTGTTAGATCAATTAAGTAAAGAAACATAAAAGCTTTTTGGTTTACCTTCACTTTTTTCTTCTTTGATGCTCCTCCTTTCTTTATGTAGAACTGACTTTCTGACCTATATCATTTTCCTTCTCTCTGTAGAACTTCTAACATTTTTTGCAAGACCGGTCTACTGACAACAATTCCGTCAATTTTTGTTTGTCTGAGAAAGTCTATTTCTTCTTCACTTTGGAAGGGTAATTTCACAGGGTACAGAATTCTATGTGTAGTGGCTTTTTTCTCTGAACACTTTAAATATTTTACTCCTCTCTCTTCTTGCTTACTTGGTTTCTGGAAAGAAGTTGGATGTAATTTTTATCTTTGTTCCTCCATAAGTAAGTTGTTTTTGTTTTTGTTTTTAATCTCTGGCTTCTTTCAGGAGTTTTCCCTAATCTTTGATTTTCTGTATTCTGAAAATGATATGCTGAGGTATAGCTTTGTTGGCATTTATTCTGTTTGTTTATTCTAAGTTTTCTCCATCTGTGGTCTGGTGTCTGACAATTTAAATCAATTTGTAGTTATTATTGTTTCAAATATTTATTGTTTCTTTCTTTTTCTTCTGGTATTCCCACTACAGGTCTGTTACATCTTTTGTAGTTATCCCACCAACCTTGGATATTCCTTTCCGTTTTGTTTTTTCTTTCTTCTTTCAGCCTTTGTTCTCTTTGCTTTTTGGTTTTCCAGGATTCTATTGAAATATCATCTAGTTCAGAAATCCTTCCTCAGCTGTATCCTGTCTACTAATAAGCCCATCAAAGGCATTCTTCCTTTCTGTCACAGTGTATTTTTATTTCTAATATTTGTCTTGGGCTCTTTCTTAGGATTTCCCTCTCTCTGCTTACATTGCCTTGTTATCGCATGCTGCCCACTTTATACATTAGAGCCCTTTGCATATTAATCATAATTGTTTAAAATTTTTGGTCTGATAAATCCCAACATTTCCTGCTATTTTTGGTTTTGATGTTTGTTTGGTCGGGGGGGGGGGGGGGGGGGGGGGGGGGGAGTTTGCCTTTGGTATGCCTTGTAAGTTTTTCTTGATAGTCAGACATGATATACTGAGTAAAAGGAGCTCCTGTAAATAAGCCTTTAGTAATGTGGTGGTGAGGTGTGGGGGGAGAGACAGAGTTCTGTATAGTCCTATAATTAGGTCTTTTAGTGAGCAAGTGCCTCTACTGTGAATTTCACAAGTATTTTGAAGGTTTTTGTTCTCCTCCCCCACCTTAGTGGGGCAGGATGGCTAGAGTGGGCTGCGGTTGGGTGTTTCCCATTCCCTACTTCAGTTAGTCTCTCTTAATACCCCGGTAGGTTAGGTTCTATTTAAGCAGTTTGCCCTGAGGGCAGGCCTTGTTAAGAAGAACAGAATGCTCTGCTATAATTCAAAATGGTTCCTTTTCCCCTTTCCTTGTGGACGCACAAGCGGATTTTTCTCTGATATTTACAGTGGGAACCTGGTCAAACTCCTGGAGGTAAACCTCACATTATGGTGTCCCACTGGATTCCCCTGGAGTTTTAAACTCTCAGACTTGTCCACGCTGAGTGTCCAGCACTTTGTCAATTAGAGCTCAGGTTTTCCTGCCCTGGCACTGGTTCTCAAGGTGGTTTACGTTTATGAGTTTCTGTTCTGGTAAATCACAACTCCCTCTCTTTGCCTGCCTGCCTCTCCAATGACAGTGGTTGCCGTGTGTTCACCCCCCGCATCTTTTAGATCCAAGAAGAGTTTTTAATTTTTCAGTCTGTTCAGCTTTTTCTTGTTAGGTTGAATTTACATGTGGAATCAGAACTTGTCATATCTACCATACAGAAAAGTATTATTATTATTTTTTTTAAAGATTTTATTTATTTATTTGAGAGAGAGAATGAGAGACAGCACAAGAGGGAAGAGGGTCAGAGGGAGAAGCAGACCCCCCGCTGAGCAGAGAGCCAGATGCGGGACTCGATCCCGGGACTCCAGGATCATGACCTGAGCCGAAGGCAGTCGCTTAACCAACTGAGCCACCCAGGTGCCCCAGAAAAGTATTCTTTAATAGTACTCCTTGTCTATACCATCATCATCTTAACTTGGAAGTTAAATTCCTTGAATATTGATGATATCCATGATTAATTTTTAGTTGCCCATGTCCCTTGTTTGTTGTGAGAGCATGTTTTATGGAAGAATTAAAGTTTGGCCTTGGTAAAATATGATGTATGTCTAATTCCAAATTTTAAGAGCATTTATTTAAATTCATGCATTATAGCTTTCATTCAGTTTCTAAATGAATAGTCATTTATATCTAACTTCTAGTTTACATGCATCTGAAAATCAGAGTGTAAATAACTATACCTTAAACTGAATTAGGTCAAAAACTTCTTTTGTTTGATTGGTAAATAATGCAAATAAAAGAATTCCGAAGTTGTATCAACATTTTCTTAAAGGCGCATTTTCCCATTTGGCAGGAAGTTGGGAAGGGTTCATTCTCACACAATTTGATATATTCCCTATAAAACATCTATCCAAAGCTTTGCACAGTGGCAGTATCGTAGCCAATGAGGTTTATCCGAGGCGCGATTATTGCTAATTGAAAACATCTACCCAAAAGGAAAAAAAAAAAAAAAAACAAGAATGTTTGCCATTGATAATTTTACTCTTGTGTTTCTGACTGCCTAAAATAAATTGCTGTTATGTCAATGTTTTAAAATATCTACTTGCATCATTTTTTTATTCCTTAAACATTTTCAACTATGTTACCTTGTACCTTTTTCTTTTTCCAGATGAAAGGAAAAGAGCTCATTAGTTCTCAATAAATCCAAGGTCACAAATTTATTGAGTAAGGGTAACAGGCATAGGGTTTCTGATTTATGGTGCCCTTTGCAAGTTCTACGTTAGCCTACTTGGTTTCTGCAGACCTCTCCCACATACTCACTAGCTAATGGTCTCTTATCACTTCCTATTCTAGACATGTCTTTCAGAGAACTCCATTAACACCAGTGTAGTTCTTAATTACCTCTTTGTTAGCGTGGGCGATTTGATTTACAGATTCTTGCTTTAGCTGATAAAACATTCCCATGTCCAATTTAAAAAGATTTTGTTTAATCAGATCCCTGAGCTAATGAAGACCATGCTTAAAGCTATTTAAAGGTCTTTTTAAATATTTGATGATAGTATGGAATAAGTTAAAAATTTGCTGAATTTTTGTTTTTATTTAAAAAATATTAATAGCTTTTCATGTAATGAGTTTAACCACATTTACTTTGCAAACAAATTACTTTAGGCTACAAATTCAAAACCATTTTTTAAATAGAGTAAGGCGTTCCTTAAATAAGAGAGTCTAGGCAAATTGGTACTATAGAAAGTGTTGCTGGTAATTGAGGATCAAAGTCTAAAAGGAAAATTCCCTGTCAACACCAAAAGACGTCCAAAGTGTACATCTGGATATTTTTCTTCTTTCCCACTTTATCTCAAGGGCAAAATCCACCTAATGGTAACCAGGAAAAAAAAAAAAAAAAAGTCTCCCACTGAATTTAAAAATGAGAAAGTAATGTAAAATTATTCATATTTATCCTTTTTATTGCATTGTCTCTATATTTGTAGCAGAAACCTTGTATTCCCTATGTTAAGTCATACTTATTCATGTGAAAGAATTAATGTTTAACTTTCTGAAAAATAAATTCCAGCACTAGATTTCCAGGCTATAAGGCAATAGGTTTCTGAGGCACCATAAGGAATTTCTCCAGTGAATCCTAAATCACAAATATCCTCACTCTCTACATGGGAATATAGAACTTGGAATGATCTCATAATCAAATGAAGAGGAAGAAGAGACTATAATAATTGAAGACTGGTCCTTTCATTTTACTTTCGA